>NC_091846.1:73373727-73673802 GCF_037783145.1 Equus przewalskii
GGAATCTAAAATTCACAGAAAAATAGTTGACTATGTTATGATACAGTGATCACATTTTCAATTTTTTAAATTCCCATTTAAATAAGGAAGAAAGCATGTTCCTCACTAATCAGTATTCTTTTCTTCTGTTTCTAGTTATAATCACACTCACACACACGGTCCAGTTTTGTGTGCTGGAGAATGCAAGGAAGATGCTGCTTTACGCATGATGGAGAGGACAGGCTGCTGTGAGGAATCTCGTGCAGCAGGTGGCTGATGGACTATTATTTAATCTCTGCTTTGGGAAAGAGCAATCAAATGGTAGCTGTTGGTATTTGTTTAATAAAAACTCCAGATGTTGACAATGTTTCCCCATCGCCAGTGATATACAATGATTTGCACACAGCTGCTAAAAAACCATCAAGCCCAAGTACTATATGATTGTCACTGGAAGTAATTCTTTTTCTTTTGTGTGTTTTATGCACAGCCCTTATAGCATGACTCACATATTTTTCAAGTGTTAAATTGAGCCAGATAAATAAGACTTATTCACATTTATTCTCTGATACTTCTGTAAAGAGCTCTGTCATACGTTAATGGAGGCGTTTTGATGTAACAATAGAATGTCATCATTTGAGTCTCTAGTTAACCTGGAAATACAATGAGCTAAGCGTGTTTAATGGAGCACCTTTTAGGCAAAGTTTTGTTGTAAAAATATATATATTCAAACTTTGAACACAGGCAAAGAGAGTAAAGCACAAAAATTTTGTTGATTTGTTAAAGGACAATTCTCATTTGGACTTGCCCAGTATTTGTATTTTTCCTAGAGTTCAAAAAAATATTTCCTTATTATTATTTTTTACAGTCAGCTCAATGTCAGAAAGAGAAACATCTTAAATTTGTTCCACATCAACAGAAATATTTTCAGAACAAATTCTGAGTTGCTTCAGGATTGATAGATAGATAGTCTCCCCCAGAGAGCAAAGACGAGTTCTCTCTGCGTTTTATAAGACACGGAAGAGAATGACAGGAGCCTCAGAGGAATGAAAATGATAACAGCAGCAAACGTCATGTTCTCTTCATTTTTTTGCCTTTCAGTTACTTCATGGGTGAGTTCTTTTAAGAAGATGTAGGAAATCCTCATGAGCTGTTTTAGGGGATGAGACTAGCTTAAGATGCAGTAGCAGATTTGCCTGTGGCAATGCTCTATAACTGAATGTGGTCCACAGACTGGGCAGGAGGTGGAGTTTCTGACGTCTCCAGTCATCAGGGAGGAGAGATTCAGCTCTGTCTCCTCCCCTGAACTTCCCAGTCCTCCTCACTTCACATCTACAGTAGAGTTGGCCTCTCTTTCTCTCCTCCTCCTCAGTGTTTCTCACTGTTTGAACACAAATGGCCAACAGCTACATAAACCAACACTGAAATCACTAACAAGGTGTGTTGGATTGAAAAACTGCATTAGTAACACTGAGTGATTACAGAATATTGTTTTAGGTTCCACATTTCTGCTATAACTAATTACCACAAACTTATTGGCTTAATACAGCACAAATTTATTGTCTTAAAGTTCTGGAGGTCAGCAGTCTGAGATGGGTTTAACTGGGGAGAAATTAAGGTGTCATCAGGGCTGTGATCTCTCTGTAGCCTTGGGGCACTTCCTTTCCTCGTCTTTTCCAGCTATGAAAGGCAATCCTTGGCTTTTCCAGCATATGAAAGGCATTCCTTGACTTGTTGCACCTTTCTCCATCTTCAAAGCCTGCAGAGTAGCATCTTCAAATCTCTAACTCTGGCCTTTCCTTCTTTGTTACATCTCCTCTCTCTGACTCTCCTTTCTCTCTCTTATAAGGATCCTTGTGATTACATTATGTTCACCTGGATAATCCAGTACAATCTCTCAAGATCCTTAACTTATCACATTTGCAAAGTCACCTTTGCCATGTAAGATGACATATTCGCAGGTCCCAATCATCATGATGTAGTCACCTTGGGGGAGGATTATTCTGTCTACCACAAGTACTACAAAAGTCATCCACTGTCCTTACACATTCCAGGTGAGAACATGAAACCATGTTGTTCAGCCACACTCTTTAGAGCTAATTTTAGAGGATTGTCAATTAAAAAAACCTCCTGTGATTTTTAAGAAGTTTTAAACTGTTCGTTCAAAAAAAATCTTTAAATAGTTAAATGTTTCAGCGAACTAAGTAAGATTACAAAGAGCATATGAGATTTAAGACAGCGATTTTGGGATAGTAAAACTATATTAATCATGACTAATTAACTGATTATAATATGAAAATTAGAATATCAATGCATGTGTAGGAGAGGAAGGCATTTCCTCTTCTCTCTCTGGGTTCTTCTGGCTGGAGAACGAATTAAATTCATGAGACAGAAAAACAGGAGAAAATCAAACACAGCTTTATAGGATGTGTATATGGGAGAGGCTCAGGCAAACTGAACAACTCAAAATGGCTGAAGCCACCAACTTAAATATCATCTTCAGTTAAAGACAAAGGAGGATCTTGAGGGTGGAGGGGGAATGGATCATGGGAGAATACCACACAAGTACAGTAAACAAGATGCAGATTTAAGTCCTTGCCTTTGGCATTGATAAAGAGTTTCTCGAGATAGGGTCATCCTCCCTTCTTCCTGGTACAGAGAGGGAGACACCTTTACAGATGGAGATTTCCTTTACAATGTAAATGTTTCTTAACAAAGGGTAAGTAATCTCTGCTGTTCAGAGTTGCTTTCCTGTCTGCAGTTTATTAAAAGTAACCAGCCCCAAACAATGCTCATGCCAAAGAGATATATCTTGAGATGGCCAATTCCAGGCCCCCACACATGTAATTTAATATAAACTGATTTGTAAGAAAGAAAGAATACGTACTAGAACTGGCATGATTGACACTTTTTCTTGAGGGTTCTTTTTACTCCCTAGAGTTTATTTATGAATGTCCTCTTGACTTGATGTTAGAGGATAGTAGGACTAGGAAAGCAAAGCAGGGAAAAACAAATGTAGTGAGCGTAAAATATGAGGCATAAAGTTTTCTAGGTTATCATATGAGGAGAGGGAGAGGCAAGGGCATCAGGAGATAAGAAAAGGTCAACATGTGCATGTGTGATTAGTTTTTGTATTTAAGATGTGAGCTGCATAACAAATATGGCACAAAGACCGAGGAAAGTGTTAACATAAACAGAGGGGTGCTGCCTGAAGTCAAATATAATGAGCCATGCTAATTGAGAGTAATTATGAAATTGAGTCGCCTACCAACTACAGTGGAGGATCCCCTACTGTCACGTTTCTGGTAAGTTCTTGGGCACTGATAGATCTGTGTCTGGGTGCTCAGTGAGCCTATCCACTTGGCATGCCCTGAAATGTATTTTCTTCAATGTTGAATGTGGTATTTAGGACATCTTTCCATACATGGAAACTCCACACTCTTTTTTTTCCTGTGGCGTGACATATAGCTCTGTGACTTTCCCAAATCTCAATGGTCCTGAAGATTGGAAAATATGGATGTTAAAATATGCAACTCTTTATTTAAAAAGAAGAGCCACACAGAAACAACATTTCAATAATTTTAGTGTGGTGTCAAAATAATTTGAATGTACCACCCAGTTTCTCATCTGTGAGCAAACTCTCCTGGGATTCCACATTTCTCTCCAGGTTCTGCCTGTCTGTTTTCTCTTCTTATCTCACCTCCAATTCATAAATAACAGCTTTGAAGCAACTATGTCAAAAGTCAAAAATAGCTTTGTTGCATAAACCAATGGACTTTCAGTCACTAATTTCATTGGGTTCCTCAGAAACGGTCAACATACTTGACCCATCTTCCTTCTTTCAAATGTTTTCTTTGGTGTTGGTGACACACTTATTGGACTTTCCAGTAAAACTTTGGCTGGTGTTTATCAATTTCTCTCACTGATCTGTCATCTTCTATCTGCTCTTGGACCCCCCCACACACACACCATCTTGGCCCCTCAAAAGTCTGTTCCACTCTCATAGTTTTAAATACCAATGATATACTATTGATAGCCACAGCTGTATCCCTCTCTCTCTCACACTTCTGTTGCCAGCTCATATGTATACAGTATACAATTAAAATCCTACATATATGCCTCACACTTATTTTAAACTAAGTATATTCTAAACTTATAGAAGATCTTTGCCCCAAACTTGCTTTTCCAA
Source organism: Equus przewalskii (assembly GCF_037783145.1). Lineage (NCBI taxonomy): Eukaryota > Metazoa > Chordata > Mammalia > Perissodactyla > Equidae > Equus > Equus przewalskii. The sequence goes on from NC_091846.1 coordinate 73,377,893, forward strand.
TGCCCTCTATCTCAGCCAGAAGCCAAATCCCCACTCACACAGCCAACCAATCACCAAATCCTGCTGATTCTACTTTCTAAATGTTGTTCACATCCACCCTCTTCTTCCTACTTCCACTTCCACTAACTTAGTGGAAGCCACTCTCAGCTCTCTAGTATACCACCTTATAATCGTTCCGTTCTCATCTCTCTCTAAACCTGTTCTCTGCTCAGGAACTAGAGTGAACTGTTAAAGAAACAAATATGGTCTACAAGGCACTTCCTGGTTTGGGTTCTGGCTAAGAATTCACAATTAGAATCAACTTTTTCTCTACCCTCCAGACATTCTTTTTACCCCCAACCCCCATGCATTACCCTCCAGCCATAGTGATCTTCTTTCTATTTCTCCATTACCACAAAACCCCTTTTCTGTCTCAGATATTTGCACTCTTCATTCTCTGCCAGGAACATTGTGCTCACCTACGTCTTTTTCAAATGCATCTTTCTAGTCTTGCAGGCTATGTATGGCATAGCCTTATATTGACATGATACCCTTTCTGTTTGTGCATCTCAATTACATTGCATGATTGTCTCATGGACTGTGAGGCAGTCATTTTTCCACTGCTCCCTCCGAGCACCAACCCTTCTTTTTGCATACACTAACTTTATAAAAAATATGTTTAATACATGAATATCTTGATGGATGCTTGATTTGAAAGATGATTCTTTATTGATAGAAGCTGAGGATTGTCTCCTGCAGAGAGAAACAAATAAGATTTCAAAGTATGCTGTTCATTGTATGGGCTCTTCCCATGTTGAAACTTCCAAGATCATTTCTCCTGATGACATGATAAAACAAATCACTGAAAAATAATGCATATAATTTAAGGAAATATTTTAAAAATCTATTAAGTAAATAGTGCACAAATAAAATCAAAATTAAAATGCCAAACTATAAACCCAGCACAAAAAGTTAAAAGAAAGGAGAATAAAATAAACAAAAATAGAGTTAGAAATATAAAAATTTAAAAGAAATAAAAATTGGAAATTTAAACATAAAACTATGCAATTAAGATAAGATGATGCAAAAGTACAGAGTAGAAATTTGAAACTAGAGAAAGACAGGCAAGGAAAGAAAACTCAAGGAAAATTAAATAAAGAAAATATTAACACCATGATATGTTAAAGAGTGTTTGAAGTAGAAGTTGAATGTGGAAGAATTAAAAATAAATAGATTGAAAAATCACAAAAGTGATTGAAAATTTATAGGATCACAAAATGAACGAAGATACAGGTAAACAAATATAGAATTTGGAAATATGGTTACGTAAGTTAAAATTCAAAAGGAAAAGTTATAAATCACTACAAATAGACTACAAGAACAAAGAAATGGACAGCAGATTTCTTTTTATGATGAATAAAACTGATTCTTAATGAAGAAGAGAAAATATAACCAAAATCAGACAAGTGGAAACAGTCCTCTGAGGTGAAATGATTTCCCAGAGCATAAAGAGCAGGACGAGGTCACCAAAGGTTGGCAGAGAAGGACGAGGGAAAGAGTGCAAACTGTTAGCCTCTTATACCTTAACCCACATCTGGCAGTTCAACCTCTGGCCCCCAGATGTCCTTTCCAGGTTCATCTGTAAACAAAGCTATAGTAATCTATCGAAAATATTTAGAATCATTTTGCACAGAGTGAGTTCTTAATAAGTATTGATTCACTGAATAAATTGAAGCTTGAATCTATACTTGGACCAAATTATTGCAATAATTTGTTTCTGTTAACAGTTCTAACCCAACGATCATTGAATTTTTTAAAAAAGTGAAACATATATATATATTCCTATCAGGAAACATATTGACAAACAAAATAGTTGAAATACAGAAAGGAATATCTGTAGTTCAGACTTCTTTGATTTCAATTATCTCAGGAAATACATACAGAAAATGAGGTGAGAAGGACTGAGAACTAATTTCAACCTCTGGACACAAAGTATTATTTAAACAATACATTTGTTCATTTCATTCATTCAAAAATATTTCTTACTATCAACCTTCTAGGTATGTTGTGAGCAATGAAAATACATAGCAAGGAGGCTTGAAATTCCCTCCTTCCACAGAGCCTTCAGTTTCTCTCAGAAGGATTCCATTAAACAGTATTTGGCATCCAGCAAGGTGGCTATACTCACCAGGGAAGCACATCACACCACAGATGCGTATTGCAGGTGGACTCAACCTGATTTAAGGGCCTATTTTGCCTTGCTGAGAAAGTACTTAATCTGAAGCCTGAAGCATAGGACTGATGGCCCAAGCAGTCTTAGGTAGAAAAGGGGGAGTGTCTCAAACAGAAGAAATACCTTCTGGGAGTGGTTCTCACACTTTCCAGTGCATCAGAAACCCCTAAAGGGCTTGTTAAAGCATGGATGGCTGGGCCCCACCCCCAGGGCTTCTGATTCAGTAGGTCTGGGATAGGACTCCAAAGTTTATATTTCTACCAAGTTCCCAGGTGATGTTGCTGGCCCAGGGACCTGCTTCAAGAACCATTGACTTATAGTCTAGTTTTGAGATGAAGGAGCATTTAGCAAGTAAGGAATGGAAAGCAATTCAGTGTTTTTAAAAAGTGAAAGAGAATGAGAAATAAGCTTAAGGTATAGTTGAGAGGTAGACTGAGACCGCAATGTGGAGCATCTCGAGTGACTGTTATAGGACTAATTTACAGGCAGTGAAAAGCCATCAAAAGTTCTAACCAGGAAGGAGCAATTTGATTCTCTTTTATTTCAATTTCCAGGTGCAGATGGAGAGTGGTCTGTGGAAGAGAAGGAAGGTAGCTAGAGAAATTAGCATAGAAGGAATGGAAGTGGTCGAAGCAGGTGCAATGGAAGGGTAAACATATGAGGGATCTGCAAATACTAGCAAGAGAATGGTAAAGGTGATGGTAAGGATAACTAAGGGAATAAAAAAGGCACACAACTGCAAGGAGCCTGATAGATTGCTTGAAGTTAAAAACAAACCAAAAACTAACAAACAAAGCAGATTGGATGTTTTGATGAGACCAAATACAGGTATATTAATTAAAATTTAATTAATAAAGGTATGTTAATTAAATTTTAATTAATAAAGGTGTATTAATTAAAATTAATTCTGAATTTCATGGATCTTTTAAATAAGAAAGAACTGAGGAAAGGTATACTTCTAATTTCAATGAAATAAACAACTAGGGTAACATGAAAATCCTCCTACAAATAAATTAAGGATCTGAACTAAATAAATACGGCTTTTTGAAATACAGCTAGCTCCAAAAAAAGAAGCAAAAGCCACAGAAGCTGCCAACCAGGAAACAGGAAGGGTTCTAGTTTGTCAGTTGGACCCTAAAATGGAGAAAGCCTTGACAAAGGAGACCAGGTCTCTCTGCCTTGTGTATTGGAAGGAACTAAGCTCATGAATGGGATGAAAGCCCTGATCTCTGCAGTGTCACAATCTCAGTGAGAAGATGACTGACCTGCCCAAAGGATGAGATGGAGAGGTGACAGGAAGACTACTTCTATCTTGAATTGGGGGGTGAGGATAAGAGTATTTTCCAAAGAAATTGAAAACTTATGCTGGCTCTTTGTTTTATATTTGTTTGATTTTACTTTAGAGGTAGCAACATAAATGCCCAAGCAATAACATAAACACTGGTCCCAAGACCATGAGATCCAAGTATAAGCAGCAGATACATTCTCAAGATCAATTTGGAGAAATACTTCAAAGACCTACGTTGCTTATAGTACAAAGAAGTAAAGAAAGAAAGAAATCATAACTAACAGGAAGAAATTTTCCATCAGGTGGAGAAGTTGCAGACATAAAAATTAAGACAGTGAGCAATAAAAAACCTTGAGGTAACCAGAAAGCTGAAAGAGTCTAATAAAATCAGTACACTTAAAAAGAACACATGGAATGAAAGAAAGTATTAAAAGTTACAAAAGGAAAAATGAAAGACAGTGGGGCACATGAAACTCATGAAAGACAGTGGGGCAGACTTGAAAAAGGATCAAATATAAGGTTAGAAATAACAAAATTATTCATATTAAATTTTTAATGAATGGCTTAAATAGCAGATTAGATATTGTTAAGAGAGAATTAGCAGATTAAGTGATAGATTTGAGGATATTACCCAGTAAATTATAAACCATTAAAGAGAAGGATCATTTGAAACAGCATTTGAAAGACAAGGAGGAATACAATGAGACAATTGAGACAATCATACATACGAACACTTTGAATTCCAAGAGGATAGAAGAAAATCAATGGGAGAACGGCAATATATTTAAAAAAAAGAAAGAAAGAAAGACCTGGAAAAATGGCAGTAATGTTAATATTGAAAAAATACAACAGATTTCAATAAGAAAAAAATAAAACAAAATATGCTTCAATATATCATGGAGAAGTATTAGAAGACAAAAGGAAATTCTTAGAAGGCATAGGATTATCTTTGCTTTTAACCATTAAGCTATGTCAAATTAACAAACTGAAACATCATTAAATTGAAGTCAGGAGGCTAAAAGGGCAGGATCTCATGTCTTAGGAAATAGCAGAGACCAACAGGAACAAGAAAGACTTCTTCTTTTGATGGGCAGAAGCTCAGCCAATGAGAGACTGTCACAAGCCAGCCAGTGAAAAGCCACTACACATCAAACTCCCAGTACCCTCCAATGGACTCTTTGTTTATAATAGCCCTCCCAACTTCCTCTTCCCCTCTATAAAAGAGTGTCTCCTTCCTTGCTGCTGGGGGACTTGCATGTGGCTTGCCTGGTTGCAGACTGAGAAATGCAATTCTTTGCTGATGCAAATAAACCCAATTTTGTTAGAGAAATAACTGACTGTCTATTTGTTTAAGTTCAATAGCAATATGCCACAGGAAAATCAGACTCTCAGATTGAATTTAAAACAATAATTATCTATGGGTTACAGAAGACATAGTAAAACATACTGGTATAGAAAGACATAAAACAAAAAAAAACGAATTTCTCAAATAAAAGTGAAAGAATGCTGGCATAGCAATATTAATTTCATACAAAATAGACTTTAATAAATTCAATGAGGCATAAAGAATGTTAGTGTAGAATGATAGAAAGAACAAGTATAAGCAGTGTGGATAAGGTTTAATATCCGAACCTGTGGGAATATAATATCACAAGATCAAAATACATAAAGTAAAACTTCACAAAATTACCAAAAATATCAACCAATGTACCAAAAAAATTAGAAATTGTAACATATCTTATTTATAACAACTCTTTTTAAGAATTATAAGTGATTCAGATAGAACCAAAAAGAATTAAAAAGTAAAAATACAATTAAAAAGATTGGTGACAGAGAGTGAAAGGGAGAAAGAGAAAGAGACAAGGATAAAGAGACAGGAACAGAGAGAAGGAGTTGCATCCCAATTGTGACAATATTTACGAGTTTGAGGCACACATAAAATATTTCCAGTTACCAATATAGGAGACACAAAAAGTCAAAACAAATACAAAGACAGCTATATAATGCAAATATCATAAAATTAGGGATTCATATCTTAAAACATCCCCTAAACTTCACTCTGGAAAATAAGATACACAAACATTTAAGTGATTCTTGAGTTAAAGAAGAAATAACAGAAAGTACAAAAGATTTAGTACTAATTAACATTGAAAACACTAGATATCAAAACTTGGAGGTTGCAACTATAGCAGTAATTTGAAGAAAATTTGCAGGGCTCTTTTTTAACTGCTACCAGTCCTCCTCTTTTTGCTGAGGAAGCCTGGCCCTGAGCTAACATCCATGCCCATCTTCCTCTACTTTATATGTGGGATGCCTACCACAGCATGGCATGACAAGCAGTGCCATGTCTGCACCCAGGATCTGAACCGGTGAACCCCAGGCCGCCGAGAAACAGAACGTGCAAACTTAACCACTGTGCCACTGGGCAGGCCCCCAAAATCTGCAGTTTTAAATGCTTTCGTTTACTTGAAAAGATGTTTGACAATTGGATGGTGAATATTTAGTTTAGAGTGTTAGAAAAAGAACAAATGAATAAGTATAAGAAACATTGAAGTAAGGGAATAATAAATATAAGATCTAGCAATTAACAAAATAGAAAACAGAGTCCACAAAAAAGATTTTTTAAAAATCTGATTCTTTAAAGAGATAAATACAATGGATGAAACTCTGGTATGATGAATCAAGAAAATGTAAAGAAAACACACAAACGTTAAGAATTAAAGTAGTGTAGGCATAGTAGTGAAGTTCACATACTCTGCTTTAGCGGCCCCATGTTTGCCAGTTTGTGTCTCGGGCACAGACCTACACACTGCTCACCAAGCCATGCTGAGGTGGCATCCCACATACAAAATAGAGGAAGATCGGCATGGATGTTAGCTCAGTGACAATCTTCCTCACCAAAAAAAAGAAAAAGATTAAAGCAGTTTAGGACAATGGATTCAATCACTTAAAAAACAAAATAATTACATAAATAACCTTCAAATCTATATGAAATAGACATTTTTCAAAAAGTAGCAATTATTAGAACTGACTCAAAATAAAATATAACTCTTAATAAACCATTTGTGAAATAAAAGCTGTAGAAGGTATATTTTAAAATTTACCCTCCTCCCCATCCACCTCCCACACACAAAATAACACCAGGTCCAGACAGTTTTATAACCAAGTTCTATAAAACCTTAACAGAACTTGTAATCCCAAAATTATATAAACTGTTCCAGAGGGCTGAAAAATGAGAGAGAGTTTCCAAATTCATTTTATAAGGCTACTACAGCTCTGATAGCAAAACCAGGCAAGAATAGATTGAAAAAGGAAAATTATAGGCATATCACTTAAGAAAATAAATGCAAAATTTTAAATACAATATCAGCAACCCAGCTCTCAACAAAATTGTGAATGTGAATAATATATCCTGAAGGAACTAGATTTATGCTAGAACGGGTATCATTAGCATTAAATAAACTATACATGAAATTCTTCACATCATATTAATAGATCATAGGAGAAAAAGTAATGTGATCATTTCAAAAGATGTATAAAAAAATGATAAAACCAACTACCAATAAGTGAAACTGAAACCATGTCCCCAGAAACTAAGGACAGAAGAGATCTCCCTTCATTTGATCAATGATACCTATCAAAAAATTTACCGAAAGTAATACCTAATGGTGAAATTTTAGGAAAAATGCAGTGTAGTCGTAAAACAGACAAGGGTTAACACTGTTACTACTTATGCACAACATGGTAATTGAGGCCCTAACCAGTGGAACAAAATATAAATAAGTAAATAAATAAGAAGGCAAAAAGAAAAAACATGAACCTCCTGTAACAAAAAAAATGTGATTCTGTAATAGACGGTACGTGAGAATATGACATTATATTAACATCAGTAGCATTTCTATAACCAAGTAACACAAACATATAACTAAAATGAGGATACCATCAAATTCTGCTACAAACCTAGAGGGGAGAAACCTAACATATATCTTCGTTTTTAATAGATACGATTATAAGATTTTGCCAGAGGACTTACAAGTAAGACATACACTTCTCATGGATAGAAATATACTATTCAAAATATTTCTTTTCTCAAATCATGCAATTCCAATAAAAATTTCAAGTCCTTATTGATGAAACTTAAGAAAACAGATCGAAGCTTCCTATGGTGGAAGAAAAGCCCAAGAAAAATCAAAACAAATTTGAAGTACTAAACTTTCCCCCAACAGTTAGTTAAACTCATTATGAAGGTATGGGAAAGAACCGTATTGGTAGAATGGCCAAGAAAATACACTGTCTGAAAGAAACAGCCTTGAAACACAGCCACACAAACTCAAGCATGTATCCATCAGAACTTTTTATATGACAAGTGAAATTGCAAGTCAGGACATTCAATGCTGGACATAATGTTTATCTGTATGAATAAATATATATATTTCAACTGCATAACCTACACAAAATGTTATCTACTAGGTTTAAAGACATAAATTCAAAAGTAAAAATAAAAGAGAATTTTATAAAATTTTTATAAATAAGGTGTTTTAAACAAGGTCCAAAAGGATAAAAAAAAGAAAGAAAAGCCAGATAATTTTTCTGTTAAAACACACGTCATGCACTAAGTTAAAAGGTAATCTGCAACTAGCAGATGACGTTTTCAAAACATATAACTGAAAAGGGTTAGCGCTCTTGCTTTATCAGTGTCGTCCCTGGAAAAACAGCATCACCCCCAGGAGGCAGTCACAAAAGCAGAATCACAGGCACCTGGCCAGAACTATAGAATCAGAGGATGCTTTTTTTTTCTTTCTTTTTGAGGAAGATTAGCCCTGAGAGAACATCAGCCACCAATTCTCCTTTCCTAAGGAAGATGCAACATCCATGCCCATCTTCCTCCATGTTTTATATGTGGGACGCTTACCAAAGCGTGGCTTGATAAGCAGGGTGTCGGTCCGCGCTCAGGATCCGGAACCAGAGAAACCCAGACTGCCAAAGCAAGGGGCGCAAACTTAACCGCTATGCCATGGGCTGGTCCCAGAGGATGCATTTTAACCAGATCTCCAAGTGATTTACATGAACCTTCCAGTTTGAAAGGCACTGTTATAAAAAGTATTTATTGGGATAAATCTAGGTGCTTCCTTGAGGAAACACTTAATAAGCACCTAATCATTAAAACATCAATCATTTTGTCCATTTTCTAAAAAGAGAAGTATAAAGAAAAACAGCACACTTTTAATAAAACCATTTTCATAAACATCACTGGTGTCTGATTTAACGGGAGACAGGAAATTAAAATGAGCTTGAATCTTTCAACCTTTTTATTTCATATCCAAATTTCAATCAGGAGCTAAGTCAATTATCCGAGGCCATATACGCAGTTCAAGACAAACGAATCTTTGGAAAGTAACCACGTCTCATGGAAAGACAGGACAGAAGCACTGGATTCTGCAGATACATCTGGGGCCAGATCTGACACAATATCTTTCTGACCTGAGAAAAAACTACTGAGCATCTGTAAGTTTTCTAATCTGGAAAAGAAAAATCCTACTCACACATTTCCGGTTTTTATTAAACAAATGAGCAAGTGGAAGAGAGGGTTTTTCTCAGTATTAATCCCCTTCCATGCCATCATTTTTCAAATCTCCCCCTATTTTAGCGGGTAAGATTTCTGGCCAATAATGGCTAACTGTGACTATTTTTTTACCTCAACTTTCTGTACAAAAAAATGTGATGTTGCAGCTTATTTTATACTTTGCTTTTCAATTTTTGGCAAACCTTCAATTCTGCGGTATCTTTCTTCCGATCTCCATAATGAAAGTTCTGTTACGAACTAAAGAACACCAGAAATTTGTCTGCAAAAAATGCATCCTATTCAGAGAGTGTAAAAGATTTCATCTTGAGTTTAGACAAATAGCTTAGAAAACCGATATTGATTCAGATGAAGCCGGACTTTCCTGGTGAACCCCCATAATTTCAGTTTCAATTTAATGGAGAGTATGCGAATTTGATAATCAGTAATTTCCAGGCATGTAGATTAAATGTTTTAAATGAATCAATATTATGTTTAGGAAAAATCGGGAAACAAAACAGGATCAAAGGTATTTATAAGTTTTAGTAATAATAATCCTAAAGAGAAAAAATATGATTATAATTAGGAATTTGCTAATAGGATTTGTAGTTCAAAGCCATATGAATACCAGTGAAGGCTGACAATTATTTGAGATTATAGAGTACTCTAGACCTCTCTGTTATTTGAGCAAGAAATGCATATAAAATACTAAGAAATACTATTTCACATTCAATGAATAATTCAAAGTGAAAATATGGTATCTGATTTATTTTGTTAAATTCTTTTCTCCTACATTTCTTAGCGTGCTGTTGTTGCCCTGTGTAAGTACCAAGAGAACAACTCTTCGATCTTGTATCCCTTAGAAACGCAGCTATGAAATCAACAATGACTTTAGCAGTAAAAGAAAAGAAAATTGAGTTAAAACTCCAGCTCTGTGTTTTCTGCAAATAAAAAATAAAATTCAAATATGCTTACTCCTTTGTGAGTATTGTTGATGAAGTCACGTGAACAAATAGAGGGGGGAAATATTTAAAAAGCCTGCTTAACTTTCCCTTCAGCTCTGACAGGCAAGGAGATTGACAGTTGTCACTCTCGTCCTTATGACGAGAAAAACCCTGGAAAAAACTGAACTTCAATGACTTTACTTGGACCCATCAGAGACTGAGGTCTCAGGGCAAATTGCCACCCCAAAATTTGAAGAGACGGGCAAATACAGAGAATTACAGCCTGGATCAGCTGACGTGCAGCAGAGACCACAGGAGCAATAAACATCCAGGAATGCTTACATGGAAACTGTGATGAATTGCTGGAGTCAGAGCGTGGACTGGCAGGAGACTGAGAAAATTTGGGAGGCCAATGATTTAGGGGAGAATCCACACTTTCATGGAATTTACCACCAGGAATTCAACTCGTGTCTCACGGAGACAAGTCCAGAAAAAAACCTTAGTGTTTCTAGCAGGGGTTATGAGAATGGGAGAAGTGCAAAGGAGAAGGGGGAGGGGAGAGAAATCATTTTGAAAGAAGCCCAGAGGTTTATCCTATCAGGGGGAAGGGAATTACACAACTACAGAACACTCTGGCCTTCCTGCCTTAACTAAGGTGTCCTGGAGAAAGTGGGAAACAGTAAAGCTCACAGCTGAGGCACGTAGGAGCACTAAACATTGCCCTTTAATCATAAGATTACACAGGGGCCAGCCCGGTGGCACAGCAGTTAAGTATGCACGTTCTGCTTCGGCGGCCCAGCGTTCGCCGGTTCAGATCTTAGGTGCGGACATGGCACCGCTTGGCATGCCATGCTGTGGTAGGCGTCCCACATATAAAGTAGAGGAAGACGGGCATGGATGTTAGCTCAGGGCCAGTCTTCCCCAGCAAAAGGAGGAGGATTGGCAGCAGTTAGTTCAGGGCTAATCTTCCTCAAAAGAAAGAAAGAAAGAAGATTACAGAATGTTTATTCCACCTCCTACACCTTATAATCACATCAACTGGTAACTGCATTGTAGCTAATGCCATAAGACAAAAGAAGATAAAATTTATACAGATTGAGAATGAAGAAATTAAACCATCTTTTTTTGCAAATGTCATGATTTTCTATGTAGAAAATCCCAAAAAAGCAGCAAATAAAAACCACCTGCAACTAATAAGTGATTATAGCAGGTCGCCAGACACAAGGTTAATATACAAAAGTCAATTGCCTTCCTATACACCAGCAATGAAAGATAGGAATTTTAAATTAAAAACAGACTATTCTTTGGGCTGGCCCGGTGGTGTAGAGGTTAAGTTCGTTTGCTCTGTTTCGGCGGCCCAGGGCTCACCAGTTCGGATCCTGGGTGTGGACCTACACACTGCTTGCCAAACCATGCTGTGGCAGCATCCCACATACAAAGTGGAGGAAGACTGGCACAGATGTGAGCTCAGGGACAATCTTTCTCACCAAAACAAAAAACAAAACCCCACAATATCCTTTACAATAGCACCAAAAAGTGCAATACTAAGGCACAAATCCAATAAAATATTATACTATATATATATGCAGAAATTCTGATGAAAGAAGTCAAAAAAGGTCTAAATATATGGAGAGATGTTTCATGTTCTAAGATTGGAAGATTCAATATTAGAATATCAATTCTTCCCTAATTGATCTGTAGACATATTACTATTCCAAGTAAAATCCTAGCAAGCTATTTTGTGGATAGCAACAAACTGATTCTTATGTTTATACGAAAAGGCAAAAGACCTAAAATAGCTAACTCGATTTTGAATGAGAAGAACAAAGATGCAGCACTGACATTATCTAACTTTAAGACAACTATAAAGTAAGGATAATCAAGATCGACTAACATTGAAAAAAAGGCGTATTCAAAGATATCAATGGAATAGAATAGAGTCCTCAGAAATACACTTAAAAAATATAATGCACTGACCTTTGACAAAGGTGCAAAGGGAATTTTGTAAGAAAGGATAGTATTTACAACAAATGATGCTAGAACAATTGGAAGCACACCTGTAAAAATCAAAAACCAAGCAAAAACAAAAAACCTAGGCACAGACCTGACAACTTCACAAAATTTAACTCAAAAGGGATCACATATAAATATATATATATATATGTATATATATATAAATATAAAACACAATGTTTCAAAACTTCTAGAAGAAAACATTGGAGAAAATCTATGTGACCTTGGGTTTGGTGCTGAGTATTTAGATGCAACATTGAAAACATGGTCCATTAAAGAAAAAAAAATGATAAATTGGACTTTATTATAGTTGAAAACTGCTCTGCAAAAGGCACTCTTAAAAGAATGAAAAGTCAAGCCAGAGGTTAGAAGACCGTATTCTCAAACCACATATTTAGTGAAGGACTTGTATTCAAAATGTACAAAGAAAAATAAAACTTAACTAAGAAATTGGCAATGATTCTGATCAGACACCTCACTGAAGAAGATACACAGATTGATAAATAAGCATACGAAAGATAAATAAGCATATGAAGAAGATACACAGATTGATAAATAAGCATCATTTGCCTTGAAGAAATTGAAAATTGAAACCATAATGCGATACCACTATATACTTATTAGAATAGCTAAAATAAAAAAAACCTGACAATATCAAATGCTGATGAGGTTATGGAGCAACAGGAACTCTCCCTCATTGCAAGTGGAAATATAAAATAGTATAGCCACTTTCAAAGGCAGTTTGGTAGTCACATAGTTAAACATAGTTTTACCATACAATGCAACAGTTGTGCTCCAAAGTAGTTCCCCAAGTAATTTGAAAACTTATGTCCACACAAAACCTTCACATGAATATTTATAGTGGCTGTATTCATATTTGCCCCAAACTGGAAACAACCAAGGTAGACTTTAATAGGTAAATCAAGAGGCAAGCTGTGATTTATTCATACAATGAAATATTATTCAGTGGTAAAAACAAGTGAACTATCAAACAACAAAAAGACACGGGAGAAATTTAAATGGCTAGTATTGCTAAGTAAAAGAAGCCAGTATGAAAAGGGTACATACTATGTGATTCTAATTATATGACACTCTGGAAAAGGCAAAATTATATAGGGAGTAAAATGATCAGATGTTCAGGGTGGGGCATGAGGATAAACAAGTAAAGTACAGGGGATTTTTAGGGTATTAAAACTATTCTATATGATGCAGTAATGATGGATACATGACATTAAGCATTTGTCAATACTTACAAAACTTTACAGCACAAATAGTGAATTTCAATGCATTCATATTTATTTTGAGTAAAAAATTATTTAGGAGATTCTGGGATCTCAGGAAGGAATGCAGACTGTGGCAAAAGAATCCATCTGTGTTATGAACATATGAAACAACCCCTGCTGGGAGTAGGGGGGCACACAGCTGACCAAAGTCACTTTTCAAATGAGTGGAGTCTGTAGGACTAAAGGCCAAAGGAATTGCACATAAGCATTGTACTCTAGTTGATAAAGTTTATCCTGTTAGACTATGAGTTAATTCTGATATTGCTAGACACGTTCACTGAAATTGAACAATTATGTAAATAAATGAGTAAATGGCCAATGCTAAGAGCCGGGTTCCTTAACACTGGAGTGGGAACGTTCAGATAAACAGGGTGTGGGGGAGGCTTGAATTATCCATACAGATCACTGAAAAAAATCAGTATTAAATCATATTTTGCTTAATATAGATACAGATGGTTACATATAGGAAATATTTATAGATATGTGTATATGCATGGGTTGCTCTGTGAACTGAGAGTACCTTAAAGCAATGACATCCTAGTAGTAAAGAGCCCATCAGATCTTGGTTTCTAATACCACTTTTTAATAATAAGTACCAGGGCTACTTGGATAAATGGCTGATTCTAGGACTGGGGCAGAAAATATATAAGATGAGCCTGGAGCATTATGTAGGACCAGAAACAAAGGAAGTGCTCAAAGAAAATCCCATTGATGAGGTATGTCATTTTATTTTTCAAATGTTTTGTTTGCATTGAGCCAGGCACAGTGCTTGCTTCTTGCACTGATTTTCTCAATTAATCCCTACAATCAGCAACTTCCAGCCACGCAAATCGGATAGTTTACCCAGATCGTTATAAGGTACATTAGAGATTATAAAGCAAAATCATACTTCAAATAAGTTATAGAGCTAGGAATCAGGCAAAGATCTGCATAACTCCCAATTTCTCTTTTTTCCAAATAAAACCTGAGGCTCCTATATTAGGACTATTCCATTCAGAATTACTACAATATGCCTGTAATACTAGCAAAACAAGGAATATTTATGGCTCAGGAGGTGCAATAAACATTTTAAAAGTAAAATGAAATTTTACTATGACTCTGAGTTCAAGGTTTGTTATTTCAGGGACAGGTTCCACATTTGTAACAATTCAAGATGGACTGTCTTTTAGCAGAATTTATCATATAATAAATTATGTCGACGTACTGAAGTAGAAAAACAATAACTGTTAGATCATAATAAAGAAGTATCTTGGGCCCTGGGAAAATCTGATTCCCTCATCCTGTGAACCTACTGTTCTCGGTTCTATTCAGGGTTTAATACTAAAGATGGCAGCGATAAGAGTTAGCAGCCGCCAAGTTTTCTGTAATACATGAGCTATGCCCATCGATGCTTTCTCATAGAGAATCAAGCAATTTTATTCACAAATGGATACTTGCTTATGCAAATTAATGATAATTACAAAAAAAAAATCATAACAGCATCCAAAAACCCCCATACCGTTCAGATCATATCTAATACATTATCAATTTAACAATTTAATGATGATTTTCAAAATATCATAAGATACTTCCTTGTATAAATCTTTACTTTAATCTTTTAAATATTGTAGCTTTTATTTATTCCTAAATTTCTTAAAGGCAGTGAATATAGATTGATGAAAATAACCATGAGACTGTCTTCTGCACAATTGGTGCATCAATAGGGACAGCTGTTCTGCTCTGGGTTTGTGCCACCTATACAATTTTAATTGCATTTAAAAATAGTTCTAAGCATTGATGCTAGAAAGAAAACCAAACCTGGGGATCAGTGTTTCAAGCAGATTCACTTGAGCATTTTAGACACTGCTTGTCAACAGCAATCTTCCATTTTCCAGTTTGAAATCTTTTTCTTGATAATCACTCTAGAGAAAACATCTATCAATATTTCATCATTCTACCTTGAAACATGATTTAGCTGCGTTCACTTGAAGTTCACTTTCAAAAGCATAAATGTAAAGATTAATTAATATGAAACTCTTATGAATGAATCGCAATTCCAAAATGGACTTTGGTGGTACTTTTGTCTACACTTTGGGTCAGTGATATAATTTAATATGTGGCTATCAGGGTTCTTTCCTTACTGTTATTTTATACTATAAAATTATTATTTTTTATGCATGGTGACATGTCATAGGATAGTTATTTTCTTCTCTTTCTGTTGTGTATAAAACGAAGAAAATTTATCAAGCATAGGTCTGAATAACGCTAAGTGAAATATTTATATGGGACTAATTTTGGTAACTGGAATTTTCTCATTATCATCGCCATTACTCTTTCAAATAATTTTGATGACTGTTTATTTCCTATACACACAGAATCCTCTTCTTCAGCCTGTTGCTTTTTTACAGGAGCATTTTTTTTTCCATAGACTTCCAGGTGGGGTTGTGCGTAAATGTGCTCAGTTGTTAAAAGGGAATTGTCTTTGGCCATCAATCCATAATGCTTGGAATGTTTCCAGATGGCCACACTGATTTTAACTGTTCTGCAACACAATGTAGATTGTTTTTGTGTCGGGCTGTCATTGGGATACTTCCAGAGATAAAATAACTTTAAACCATTTGGCCTTTCTTATCTTTTGTTGCTCATTATTTTAAATCTCTACTACAGCACTAACAGGAGTTTCCTATGGTAAGAAGAAGAAGAAAAAAAGAGAAAAACACACACAAACCTTATAGACTCATATTTCGAAGCAAGATTCTCTTTCCAAGGAATGTTACCTTTTTGTTAAGTGTACTTTTGTGCCTAAAAAAATTTGAAATTTGATAAGAATGAAAAAGAACTGTTATATTTATCCTTAAAACAAATAGTAGGTGAGCTATAATTTTTCTCAAGTTGACCTAAGACTAGGTCTAAAAATTAGAGGTGGAACATAAATTTACGTTCTTATAAATCTTTACCTTCTGTTTAAAAAGTAAGCAAATGAAACTTTTTAAAAATTTTTAATTCCAGGAAGCATGCTTTTTTCAGCTGATACCTAAATGTTCTTTACTTTGTGCCTGTGTTAAGTTCATTAATCCACTTACACAAACACTCAGATAGCTATTCTTTGCTATAATTTTTCCGTTAAATATCCAGGTCAAGTTACGAAAAGTAAAACTTGGAAAGAAAGAATCTATGTATTAAGTTTGTAAGTAATCTGAACTTATGAAAACAGCACAGGCCTCCCGAATGTTCTGGCCCATAACTGATTTTCAGCCCCTAAATCCTTTTGTTCACGTCTCTGTTTATTAAACTACCAGGCTGTAAGAATTCTTAAAGGAAGTAACCTCATTATTCACAAGTGTGATCCCCACATGATCCAGAACAGTTTCTTAGCCATAAGGAAAATAGAGGCATTCAATATTTTTAAAAATAAAATTAGCAAAAGGATTTTCTAAAGTCCATCTTAATTCAGCCCTGAAACCAAGCAATGAAGAAAAACTACATATGTGAACTTTTCAGCCTTTCTATATAAAATACTAAGTCCTCAGACAAAATTGCTGTTCAAATTTCAGACAGAGGAAGATTTAGATAGATACCAGACCATGATAAAGTCAAATTGGAGAAGAGAACGCAATGCTTCTAACTAAAATAAGTTTTAAAAGCATTCATGCCACCTATGTTGTAATAGAGAGATTCCTTCCTTTCATGTTTGAGTAGATGCTAAGGGAAATAGAGGCTAATATGTGAAAGAAATATTTGAAGGAATCAGGCCATCAAAAACATTAAGCTATCAAAGTTTCAAGTTTCTTGAAACAAATAGAAAGTAACATCTTATAAATCAAAAAACTAATTATAAAAAAATTACAAAATATAACAGGTCTACTTATGATTTATTTGCAATTTCTTCTTTGATTCAGATAAAAGTTTCTTTTGTAGTTCAGGTTAAGCATCACAAGATTAATGGCACACTTAGAAAAGTACTTGGATGTTTTTTCAAACTAGTTCCTTTGGAGATCTGGTCTTAGAGGTATGCCCATAAATTGCCTATAACTGATTACAGTTACATAAACACTTAATAAATGCAGACCTGAAAAACCTTCTCTCTTGGTTCCCCAACCCTTTTTTTAATTGTTCTCCTTCTCTACAAAATTCCTTGGTGATTTATCTCTTCAGAGAGTTTGGGGTACTACCAGTGTTTGGTAATTACAACTCTAGCGCCAAATTAATATCTTTAAAATTATATTTCCTTCTTCTTCAGCTAACTCCTAACAACTTTTCCTATTGGGCTTGGCTATGAATATCTAATGGTGATATTGTATAGTTTTCAAATCAATTTCTGCTCTAATTTCCAAGCAAATCATTATTTCATCTTTTGTTGATCAGGGATTCTATTTTGAGAACTAAGATTCGTGGGTCAGGAATTATTCTTCGGGTCCAAGAATAATTCTTGGGCTATAAATAATCTCAGGATTTCACCAGAAAGTTTCATGTGGAAAGGAAAAATATATAAAATAAGTCACCAAATTTCACCGCTCATATTTTTAGTAATGCAGCTCTAATTTGAACTCTTCAAACAAACAGCATTATTTCCCTGAAAAGTATAGTATGTGATGTGTAGTTGGAATCTGTCACTTGTAATTCCTGCTGGAGAAATCCCCAAAGAGAAGTCATAGCCCACAGATGGGAAATAGAAACAAAAAAATTTAGATCAAGATGCAATTAGTTAATTTCTGTCTAACGTAGCAGCCTACATTAGAAACAATTTACTCTGAGTGGCTCATAGTATAACCACAGAAATTATACTCTGTGAAATAACTTCTATCTAGAGAAGTAAAAATGACACAATTATTCATTATCCCAGATTTAAGATGAAAGCCTTTGCAAACAATAAAGAATAATTTCATTGATCATTCGTCCAGTCTCTTAGGACTTGATTTGTGTCCTCCCCACTAATAAAAGATATATTGATGCCCTAACCCTCAATACCTCTGAATGTAACCTTATTTGGAAGTAAAGTCTTTGCAGATGCAATCAGTTAACATGAGGTCATACACACTGGAGCACCATAGGTCCTAAATCAATATGACTGATGTCCTTATAAGAAGATGGACATGTGAAGACAGAGTCACAGCGAGAATGCCATGTGATTACAAAGCCGGAGACTGGAGCTATTCAGCAGCCATCTCAGAAATACCAAAGACTAACAGCAACCACCAGAAGCTAGGAAGAGACAAGGAATGATTCCCCTACAGTTTCATAGGAAACATGGCTCTGCCAACACCTTGATTTTGGACTTGCAGCCTCCACAGCGAAGGGATCATAAATTTCTGTTGTTTTAAGTCAACCAGTGTGTGACACTTTGTCAGTGCAGCCCTGGGGAACTAATATATATCACTTTCTGTATTTTAAAGCAAACATTTATTTAGACTTTACTATACATCTACCATTGTACTAACTACAGATAATGCAAAGAGAGTGGTTGTTCAGGGCTAGAGAAGTGTGGGGGAGGATGAGGATTGATTGCTAATGGGTATAGAGTTTTTATATGGAGGATAAAATCTTCTAAAATTATATTGCATGGATTGCACAGGCAAGTGAATACACCAAATAATATTGAATTGAAGACTTTAAATGGGTGAATTGTATGATATGTGAATTATGCCTCAATAAATCTGTTAAAAAATAAAAGTCTCTTGTTTCAAACAAATCATGAGGTTGCGAAAAAGATAATTAACTATAGGAATCTGTGGTTAATTGAAGTAAGATGCAGACTGTGTTAGGGAATCACATTGGAGGGGCCCTCATCAAGATGGGGGTCAGGTGAGTGAGGAGTGGAAAGAATCATGAAGGGGTTCTCAAAGAAGGTGACAACAGGGCTAAGTCTCAGAAGGAAGGAGGACCAACCAAGACAGGAATTAGAGAACGGCATTCTAGCTGAGAGGACGTCCTAACACAGGCAGCTTCAGGTCCAAAGATCCCAAAGCAAGAAGAAACCTAATAAATATGCTGATTACTCAACATTGATTATTTACAAACTTTTTGGAATTAAGCAGAAAGCAAAACCTATAGCAATCAGAAATACATGTGGTCAAAATTGAGTTGGCATTTCAGTATATTTAATTTTATTTCAGAGCCTACAGGTGCCTCTTACTAATCACAAATTTTCATATATTCATGTCTCTGAGCAGTTAAGAAAGATAAACAATGAAAAAAATTATTCCTTTAAAAACATTAAATCTTTTATGTATCATATTTAGAGTCATATAAAATTCATCTGAATATACTACTTTTCTCAGGGCCCTTATAAAACATACAACAGGTAGTTCTTCAAAGACGTTCTCTAAGCATATTTTGAAAAGATGAGTTACTGCTGCTTGCTCCGTAGGCTTGAATTGAACTTGAAAATCATGCCACCTTAAGGCTAAATTTTTTGATTGTAAGAGCCAATGAGGTAACTCACCATATAAGAAAACACGCAGATTCTGATCAGTGCTGGAGTTTGAATACGAATATCACGCATCTACATATGCATGTGCAGTGCATAAGTGTGGTGCCTGTTTAAAATAGATTAAGGTTTTCAGCGAAAAAGTAAAATATTTTTAATAAGAAAATAGATATTAAAAAATTTTATAAATTTACGTTTATTTTAAAATATCTATGAGAGAGAGCATAGAGCAGAAATCAAAAATGTAAATTTTAGAGTCACACTAGGTGAATCTTCTCATAGATCCCAGCTAACAGAATGTACTCTCTTACTATGAGTCTCAAAGCAAGCTCTCCAGGTCTGCCCGAGCAGGGGAAGAGAGCATAAAGAATCACACGTCGGGTCTGAAAGTGACGTGTTCTCATATCACTCAATTATGCTTAAGTTCAAAACGGTGGGGAAATCTAATCCTCCCAAAACCTCAGAAAGAAAGAAGAAGTAGAAATATTGATGAGCTGCAGTGATGTCTGTCTCACCAAGAAACCAAAATTACCATGTGTACTTGAGATAAATTCTATTCAGGAGCCTCTAATATATACTAACGTACTATAATTCATTTTAATGGCAGTGTGCCTGGGGAATATTATAGGATATATGAGGTATTGTGGCGTGTATACACACACACACATGCACATACACCCTACACATCCCAACACACTAACACAGTTTTACTGCAAAAAGTTCTAAGACCTAGCTTAGAATCCTAGCTCTCACCTGCTGAGTGTCCTAGGAGGAATAATTTAACCTCTTAAAATCTTAGTCCTCTCTAGAAATTGAGCAGTATTAGGGATAACTTAGGGATAGCTAAGAAGAAGCAATGTATCTCTAGGATGTGGAATCTGTGTCTGAATTCTGACTTTGATACTTAAATCCCAAATGGCTGTCAGCGACTTACACAAACATTTTGAGCCTCGGTTTCCTTACCTGTAAAATGCAGACACAGTATACACTTGAACGGTTGTTGAAAGTATCAGATAAGATGCTATGTGTGTTTCACAAGGTGTTCTGAATTTATAAGTTATTACCAAATATTAGAGATTATGTTTTCAAGTTCTTCGAATAAATACCCAGCAGCGGATAGCTGGATCATATGGTAGATCTATCCATAATTTTCTGAGGAAACTCCATACTGCTTTCCATAGTGGCTGCACCAGTCTGCACTGCCACCAGCAGTGAACAAGTGTTCCCTTCTCTCCACATCCTCTCCAACATTTGTTGTTTCCTGTCTTGTTAATTATAGCCATTCTGACCAGAGTGAGGTGATACATCGTTGTAGTTTTGATGTGCATTTCCCTGATAGCTAATGATGTTGAGCATCTTTTCATATGCCTGTTGGCCATCCATATATCTTCTTTGGAGAAATCTCTGTTCAGATCTTTTGCCCATTTTCTAATTAGATTGTTGGGTTTTTTTTGTTGTTGAGCTGTATTAGTTCTTTGCATATTTTGGATATTGACCCCTTATCTGACATATGGTTTGCAAATATCTTCTCCCAATTGTTAGGTTGTCTTTTCATTTTGTTGATGGTTTCCTTTGCTGTGCAGAAGCTTTTTAGTTTGATGCAGTCCCATTTGTTCATTTTTTCTTTTGTTTCCCTTGCCTGGTCAGATATGGGACTTCAAAATATGCTGCTCAGACCGATGTCAAAGAGTGTACTGCCTATGTTTTCTTCTAGAAGTTTCATGGTTTCGGGTCACAAAGGCTTAAAGATACTTGCACCTCTATGTTCATTGCAGCATTATACACAATAGCCAAGACTTGGAAGCAACCCAGGTGCCCATTAAGGGACGAATGGACAAAGAAGATGTGGTATTTATACATGATAGACTACTACTCAGCCATAAGAAATGATGAAATCCGGCCATTTGTGACAACGTGGATTGACCTTGAGGGTATTATGCTGAGTGAAATAAGTCAGAAGGAGAAAGTCAAACACCATACGATCTCACTCATAAGTAGAAGATAAAAACAATGACAAACAAACACATAGCAACGGAGATTGTATTGGTGGTTACTATACGGGGAACAGGGGGAAGGCAAAAGGATGATTAAGCTCACATGTGAGGGGATGGACTATAATTAGTTTTCAGGTGGTGAACATGATGTAATCTACACAGAATTCGAAATATATTATGAAATAAAATAACAGATACTACAGTTTAATACCAACTGATATCTCCAAGATAAAATCAAATGTAAATTCCTAATTCTTAGAAAAATTTGATCTCAGAGGCATACTATATAAACAAGCCAAATGGCATTGGTATAATGACCAAGAAAGAACTAGATATATACATTAAAAAGATATGCTAAAATAAGTCACTTTCTAAGTTACTGACAAATTATTCAGAAAGTATGGACTTACAAACCTAATTTACCTACCTGTGGGATATTTCCAGAGGCTGCAACAGATCAGATTAGTAGAAGTGGAAAGCTAAGGAATCCACAGAGGGGAAACTTGGAAGAAAGAATTTGGGGTTTTGCATAAATGTGTGATTCTGAGCATACCTGCTTGAAATCTGGCCTCCTGCAAATTTCTTAATTGTCTACCTGTTACTGGTACAATGATTGTAGATCAACATTTTCTTCTGTCTTTATTGATAAATACATTAGTGGAGGAAACCACAGAATGGCAAAAGACAAAGACTCATTCTCCAAGAGGCTTGTGGGCCTGTGATTACTTGTACAAGGTGGCCAGCCCTCAGCATTGCCACCGGCTTGTCCAGAGAGATAAATAGAAGCTGGAATCAAGAAGCATCTTCTTTAACTTTCTGTGAGGTCCAAGATTATAACTGAAAGATACATAACAAATAAGAAAGAAGGCTGGCATCTCAGAAATCTCAATAAGAGAAAGAAATATCAGGTGAGATAGAGGAATGTAAAGTAAAACAGAATCATAAAGGGGTAAAGGAGAGAAGTAGGAAACCTGGGATTTGGGTCCACAATATCCCCCTTGATCGTGCTACTGAAAAGAAAGTAATAGTTTTGCATTCTGAAAGCAAGATTAAGTGAAATGAAATTAAAATGATAAATGATTACTGGGGGAAGACTCCTTACATGCATAAGTGGGATCCGAATGCCTCAATCCTCCCCACATTCTTCTGAATTGCTGAGAGGAATCCTGAGACTGATGTAATTCACTGCAATGAATGAAAAAAAGTTTTGATTATCAGAGTAGAGAATGTAAGGGAATATGTTTTAGAAACATCCCCAGTTAGTTGTGATCATAAGAGGTAGCTGGAGACAATCACAGAGACATGTTGACGATCTTCTCAGGAAAGATGCCTCGTAAGACGCTTCATAACAGATGTCTCCAGTTAGGCTTAGAGAGGAGATGCAAAGGTAACAGTCACCTCCTGCCAGCTGCAGAAGTGTACTGAAAGTGTGCATGGTAAATATGAATGATAACAGTAAATAGGGAACAACAATACAGGGAGAAAAAAGCTTTGAGGTATAGGAATCAGGCCAACTTTCAGGAAATGAATCCTTCTTTTTCTTTGAACCTTCTGGACATCTCTCACTCCTGCTTTCTTCTCAATATGTCTGCACACTTGTTGATACTCAGCAAATCTAAGAGAATACCTATGGATGTGTAAAGTTCAGCCTCAGTAACCTATTATTACACTATCACTGAAATACAGCCCTGACGGAAGGGGCACCTGAGGATTTCTCTCAGCCCTCAGTTACCTCTGGGTCTCACGTGGACTGGCATTTTTGCCATTTCTTGGAAGTATGCTAACTCCTCTTAAGAAGGAGGGAAAAACACCTGTTGAAAGAAACTCTTCACCCGCCACGGGTGCAACATGACTGAGAGTACAAGTCTGAGTAACGAATCACGGCCTCCTCGGCACAACTGAAAGACCCGGCAGGCGTGTAACTCAGGATTTCTTTGGGCATATGAAGTGGGTGAATCACTATTGATCTGTTAAGAATACCAAGAAGGACCTGACCCCAGGAGGACTTCAGAATTGTAGTCGGTGACAAATTTGAGGGAAACTCCATTTGTAGAAACCATGGTTCTCTATAGGTCAGTTTCTGTGTGTAAAACAAGACAGAATATTAGGACAAGCTACTCCGAACATGTTTATGCATGCATGTGAGCATCTGCATGCTCAATAAGAACAACAGAGGGAAATATGTCAAGAGATAATTGTGCTTTTTTGAACAAAATATCTAAAGGCTATTAAGTATTTATAAAACTTCACTATGAAAGTTAAACTTTTGACTGGTAGATTGGACAGTATAAAAAGATATTTTACAAAAAAGTACAAAACAAACACTGTAAATAACTTTAGAAAATAAAAAGAAAAGAATGCACCACTCGTCAGAATAATGTTGTTGGAATTCAATTTTTAATGATGAAAGAGGAATATGATAAAGTTATTTAAGTTATAAAAGGAAATCATTTCTCAAGCACGTGAAACTATTCCTCAAAGATAATATTGTCCTCATGAATGTTAGTCAGAAGATTAGTAACAACTAATGGTCAGTTTTATTCTCATTGTTCATTCAAAGTTGGTACAGATAATTGAAAATCAAATGCAGCAGCTTTGTGCTGTTGTGTTTAGGTAGGTAGAAACGGCAATTGTCCTCAATGGACACATCCTAATCACAAACTGGAGTTTACTTAGGTCTTCTGGACTTACACGACTCAGCTTTATAAATCTTTCCTCCATTTAACAATAAAATGCTGTGTGCACATCCAATTTTGTGGTTTGATGGATCATATAACACCAGCTCATAGTGGACAGTTAAGTTTCATAGTCATTTGGTTATATGTGCTATGGGGTCAGATGCTTAGCCTTAGGAACTACTTTTGAAATGGAGAATAGTTATCCACAGAAGAGGGCCAGTACAGTGATTCTTCTTCGGGGACTTTTCAGAGGCTCTAGAGAGCTTCCCTATCTGC
This sequence comes from Equus przewalskii, assembly GCF_037783145.1. Taxonomy (NCBI): domain Eukaryota; kingdom Metazoa; phylum Chordata; class Mammalia; order Perissodactyla; family Equidae; genus Equus; species Equus przewalskii. Next base: position 73,402,547 of record NC_091846.1, read on the forward strand.
CATTGACGCTTCTGGGTCATAAGACCCAAGAGGCAGGGCACTTTGTACCACATCCTGAAACTGCTGGAATGTTTTACTTGGTCCAGGCCCTCATATGCCAGCCAAACAGGTTTTGGTCAATGGGTCAGATCAGCATACCAAACATGCGTCTTTCTTTATAGTAGGAAATTCAAGGTACAGAAAATTCTCTCTCACAATTTTCTTAAATTTCCCGGATCATTGGACTTGTGGGAACCTCTCCAATTGGTCATGACTCTAGACTTACGTGGGATTTACATCTTCTGTCATACATTCTTGCTAAGCTTTGCTGCTTCCTACTCACCAGATCCAATTAGCACAGTATCATCAGTGTATGGAGAGTATGATGTTCTATGTGCTATTAAGATGATTGCTGTACTCAAAATCTACATTATTACAGAAAGTGACATTATCCTCATGTAAGAAAGGGTATTTAGATTGCTGTCAATGGCTCATGAGGCAAAATGATATGACTGCTTTTGCTGAAAGGACTTTAAAAGAAAGCATGGTGCTAGGTGAAAAGTTTCATGCCAGATGCCAGAGGCTGTCTTTATTTGATTCATAGAGATAACACACCTGCAATCAGAGCTGGAATTGGTATCACCACCCAATTAAATTTTTAATTATCCCTAGTCATTCTACAAGGCCCACAGGCACATCATGTTAGGAAATCCTCTGCACCCCTCACAGCTTTGATGACAGCACTAAGATTTTTTTGTGGTCTCAGTGGTGCAGTAATGCTTTCCATTTGCTATCATGGGGGATGAGATATGAAATGAGACAGGTTCAGGGCTTCCGCCTGACCCTTCCTAACATAGCAACTCTACACAGATGTGGTAACCAATGGGGAGGTTATACATGTTACTAAGTATATCTGCCCTCACTATCCATTCTAAAATTGGGGCAATAACCACAGGATGGGTGTGTAGTTCAATTGGACCCCTATGAGACAGACTTGGACTAAGACACCATTTGCCACTTGACTTCCATAGGTTTCTACTCTGAGCAGTGCATCCTGGTGGAATCTCAGCAGATTAGTGTAAGAACAGAGACCGTATAAACTTGTAGACTCTGGATACTGACCTTTACTATTACAATCATTCAGGTAAATGGCTATGGGTATCTTTAGGGAAAGACTTGGAGGAAGATTCTCAGATACAGAAGTGGGCTGTGATGTGGATTTTCCTTCAAGTAACATTTCTTCCTATCAATCAACGGGCACCAGGTTTGTGCACTGACTTAGATTGGGAACTAAGCAAGACACCATCAATCTCCACTAATACAACTCAAGTTAATTTCAACCCAACACACTTTGAATTATCCAATTATCTATGTCAAACAAGACCTAAAGGGGCTACCTCTCCATGTCACTCCTAGGGATTTGTGATGAGTCAGTCACAACCACAGACACCTGAAGCTGAGGATGGTAACCAGGCATACCTTATCTGGTAGTGAACTGTTGCCATCTGGCCTCTACCACTGTGGAATCACTGCTATAAGAAGAAGTCTTATGCAGCCAAACAAAACTAACCTGAACTATAGGCAAACTAAACTAAAAACAACCTAGCCTCTCCCAACAAGAAAAAAAATGTATTAAAGAATTGATCACGAAGTTAATTAATTTTTTTAAAGTTATTTTCTTAGATTTTGTGATGTTAGTTTTATTTGACAACTTTTAAAGCATTCTATTTGCTGTGGTTGTTTTTATCATCCTAAATAAATATCACTTTTGCACTTTTTTGCATTCATAATATTGCACTTTTTACTTAAAGAAGGAATTCAAAATTATGTAAGCCACAAAATCCACAAAGCTTTGTTCAATCTCTGAGTCTAGTTTAACTGCAGCATCACAGAATGCCACTTATGTTCCTTAGAGGAGAGGCATTATTTCATTTGTTCAGGTCCTAGTGAAGGAAGCGTTGTCCAGTCTTGCCAGGGATGTGGCGGGGGAACGGGAAGGGTGGCTGAGCAGGTTATACTGTAATGCACCAGATAGCAAATGTTGTGGGTTTTTTGGACCATATGGTCTCTGATTCAACTATATAACTTTGTCATTTTTGTGCAAAAGCATCCACAGACCATGCATAATGTGGGCGTGGCTGTGTTCAAATAAAACTTGATTTATAGAAACAAGCTGTCTGGTCCAACCTGGCCCATGGGCTGACCTGAGATACAGAGAGGGCCCAGAAGCTCCAGCAATTAAACTCCTTTGATTGAGATGACTCAGACTTAATTAACTAACCTAGTAATCCATCAATGCCACTCCTAGCTGCTTAAGCTAATATATTAAATCCTTGCTTCCAGATGAGTGCATCTACATATCTTTTATCCTTCTTAGTCTATTGCCCTCAGAATCCATTCCAACGCATTCCCCAGTTTCCTGTTAATTCAGATTGAAGATCTTCTGCAAGCCTTCTGGTGTACAGAGTCTTTCTTCTAGAGGAGCCCCTCTCTGGTGCTTCTCTCTCTGGGCTTTGTTGGGATGTGACTTTCATTGTGGGCCTGGGAACCACGAGTGTGGTAGGAAGAGACACTCTGGTTGGACAGCTGCTCCAGGTGTGATCATTGTAAGAATTTCAGGATGTGGAAGGCTGGCCAGTCCCTTCATTCAATGGGGAGTAGTTGCTTTAGCAGAAAAGGTCCTTTTGGAGAGATTTAGCAGTGCAAAGCTCTTAGCTTTGATTCTGTCTGCTTGCATGTCCCATCCCACGTCCAGCAGTATGCCTCCTCCTCTAAGTTCTCCTGCTTTAGTAGAAGAATCCTGGAGGGTCACATCCATCAATGCTGCAGCTCTGTGACAATTGCACTTGGGGCCTGGGCTTAATTTTCAGCTTTATTTTCCATGTAGCTACAGAAGATGAAGGTCATCTTTATAGTTGTCTTGGTGAGCCTCTGAGCTTCCACATGTGCCCTGGGTTGGGCATACATTCGAGACGTTCAGTTGGTCCATTTCTCTGTGTATACTCTCTAAGGCTGTTAGAAACAGCCAGCCTATGCCTTGATGCCTTGTGTATAACACTTGTCACTATAGCTATAGTGACTCAGTCATAGCCGTTTGCTCTCAGAACAGCTTGCCCTCTACCTGCCCTCATGATGCCACCATATGCCATAGATCATCAGGCCTCATTTCCCCGGCAGAGAAATGATCAGTGCACTCATCAAGTATGTGAGTAATCCAACACCAGAATTCCACTCTCATGTTCTGTTTCTTAAGGCCAATCAAAGTCCTAGAAGAAACTGCTGCACTGTCAGGATGGGAATTGAAGAGATCTAACAGAATTTAATGAAATGGCTAATTTATCACAGTGTTAGCCAGCTTGTGTTAGCAAACCATGTATAGTAAGAGCCCCAGTGTCAGTAAGCAGAAAAAGCATTACCAACCCAGGCTGAAAGAGCAAGGAGGGGAGCATTTTCTGGAACACAGAAACCAATAGTTGCAGGTACCAGTAGAAGGTTGACCAGCATAAGTTGTGCTTTTGGAAGAGGATTGCAGCCACAGCCAAAATGCAGACTAATGGAAGGAGTCAGGAGAATACACACGCTGGGCTCTCTCTCTTCCTGCCATCCATGACTGTGGCTGCCATCTGTTCATTGACACCACCCAGAAAAGAGAGGACAACAGAGCTGGGTTGATACCACCCACAGAGGTGGCTTCCTGGGGCAGAGTGCAGGCAGAGAAAGAGTGGAGAGTGGAACTGGTGGGGTGGAATTTGAATTCCAGCACAGAGGTCTTCATTACCTCGGCCAAGCTGCTTGTCTTCTAACAGTCTCGGTTTATTTATATGTAAAATAACTTCTGTTCTTTGCTCAAATAAGCAACCATAGATGAAGTTTGTGGTTCATATTAGTTATTTACTAATTTATAGTTGCTCAGATTATTACTTCAAGCTCCACAAAAATATTCAGAAAAATTGGATATTCCAGAAGTAATGTTATTTAATGCCTAAAATACTTTGAAGGCATGTGCAATATGTTTTACTTATTATCTGAAAAACAAGTACAAGAAAATCTTTTTATCTGTATTAAAGAGCAACACTAGTTAAGGACTGGTAACAGAATAACGCTCAGTAAATGGTAGTTTCTCTTTTTATTACCTGGAACTCTACACAAAAGTTTTCAGATATCTCAATGCCAGGGGTAGTATTTTCTGAAAACTGAAATGCTTGTTTCACATATGCAACATATTATCAGTGGAGAATCATTGTTATTTATGAACAGTAGAACTTACCACATTAAGTAATTTGTAGAAGCTTACATAACTACCTAGTGCCAGAGAAGTCCCAAAAAAGGACATTTAGTTGTTAACCTTTGTATCAGATACTCTTGTCGCAAGGGAAACAATGTTTTAAACAGCCATGTGAAGATGAGTTAATAGTGATTAATGATATCAAGGAAATTCTACAAGGACTGTCTGAACTAAATGTTAAAAATTAGAATACAGGGACTATTACCTTAGAATTAACTGGTAGCTTTCCTATTGAAACTGCAACAGTTAGGACATGCCAGATTTCTGTTATCAGCTTTCTTTCCTTTTTGTTTCCTCTTACGTATATCACGGGCTATGTATTAGCAAAGTAGGACATCTGCCGATGCTCAGTCTCCCACATCTACTCTGGGATGTGTCTAGATATTCAATAGGTTTTAGGCATAGATATTCCTAGAGGGAAGGGAAAATCCTTTATAAGAAGAACAAAGTTTTACCCAATTATTAACTCTGCTACACAAGTGCTTCACACGATGGGTTTCTGGTTATCAGAGGCTGGTTACAGCTTCGGAAAATTAACCCAGTGGGAGGAAAATGTTATCAATTGATCTGAGTTGCTGTAGTTAATCCAAAGGAACATGCAAGACCTGCGCTACACTTTCAGCAGAGGTGGGAGAATTTAACATCAACTTAGAGCTGCTAAGCTACTCCTTTACTCTCGACAGAGGGTGGCTTATTGCCCAACAGAAGTTCCCAAAAGTGGAAGTACAGGAGGTCTTGATACCTCACCGATGTGGCTGAATTCATAAGCTGCCCTGTCACAATTGCTATTTTGGGTCTTGATCTATAAAGGATCAGGAGTTCTAAGTTCTGTTCTGCTCTTTGTATCCTGGTGTTCAATAAGCTAATGCTTGATGAGTATGTGCAGAGCAGTGCTCTCACTCCCCCGAGGAATCACGTGGTGCCCTCACATCCTTATGACCAGAAAAGGGCAGATCATTTCCTTTCCCCGGATAGGGCACACGGGGATGTGTCGAAACAGTGTAATCTGCTCCATCTAGTTTCAAACATGTCCATTTCTTTTTCTTTGCTTACTCAGGCTGTAGCTATTCACAAGGAAGGCAGAGCTAAACTGAAATGCCATGGGTAAGTCATGGATGGAAAGGACCAGGGACCACATATAAGGCAAACTACAAGCCATCAGTGCCTTTCTCAGCAAAGAGGAAGTCAGGACAGCAGTGAGAAGAAGAGAGTGATTCAGGAAGTAAAACAACGTGATTCAGAGTGATATAAAGATGCTTCAGCTCAAGCCAGGAAGATGCAGGGAGCAAGTGGTTTTGAAATGAACTTAGGTCCTGAAAGATTGCCTTCTCTAGTTCTAGGTCCTGAAAATAACTTGGCAGGGGCTCTTTGTGGTTTTGCTTTGTCTTCTTTTAACCAAAACAGCTTGGAGGAATCAGAAACCTTCCACAGTCTTGATTCTAGCTGTGCCAGAGCTGGATGAACCCCCTGGTTTGTATTCTTGAAGGGCTGATAAGTGGGGTAGGGTGAGCAGAGAGGGACAAAGAAGCAAAGAGAAAAGGAAATAAATGAAAGGATAATGAATATTGGCTTAGTGAGAGTGATGAGGAGAATGATGCTTTCTATGTGGCAGGGGTTTACATGTAACAAAACTGACTATGACTTGATGATCGTGGAAGCTGAGAAATTGGAATATATTGCTTCATTTACTAGTCTATGTAGTTTGTATATAGTTGAAAGACTTCATAATATAAACTTTTTTAAAAAGCTGAGGTTATTGGTAGAAATGGAGTGGTGAGAATTTGTGTATATGTGTGTATGTGCTTGTGTATGCATGTGTGTGTGTATGCAAACACGTGCTTCTGTGGTTGGGAGACAGGGAACTGAGAGCATGAGCAAAAAGAAAAAAGAGATTAAAGATAATATTGGGCCACACTGAAGAGCTCTTATGAATGTGTTGATAGATGCGATGGCAGGAAACAAGTTAGAAATTCGTCCAAGTGGGCAGGCAAGAAAGTAGTATCTACATCATAGGGCAGGTCAGGGGATTGAGATACCGGCACAGACATGAGAAACACGGCAGAGATACATGCCACACAGCTAAGAAACCACATGTAAAAGAAAAGTGGGGAAGAAGGGAACAAAGACATTTTCAGGGGCCAGCTCCGCATCAGTGGCCCAGGGTTTTGCCAGTTCAGATCCTGGGTGCAGACATAGCACCGCTCATCAGGCCATGCTGAGGTGGTGTCCCACATGACACAAGGAGAGGCACTCACAGCTAGAATATACAACTACGTACTGCGGGCTTTGGGAAGGAAAAGAAAAAAAAGAAGATTGACAAGAGTTGAAAAAATACATAAAAAGAAATTTTCAAAATTTTGGAACTAGTGATGGGGGAAATTTTGCACCACTGCTACCACTAAGTGAGTCTAGGGAAGAAGCCTATTGTGATGCATGGGAGATGCGAGGAAAGGGAAAATTCTCATCACCATTCCCAGCTAATAACAAACTCCTCTCACGTGTTCCTTCTAATTATCTCCTATGCCCTTCCCTTCCTCTTTATTGCTACTGCCAGTTAACTACGAGGAACTCAATGTTCCTACTATTCCTTGTCCAAAATTCTAAACCTTTCCTTTGAGCAAATCAATCTCTCCCTTATTCAAAATTCTGTGATATTTCCCCACTGACTAGAAAATAAAGGTAAGGATTTTTAATGCTATATCTTTATTCTCTAACTCCTAGCTTCTTTTGTAGAGCTTTTTCCTATTAAACTCAACATGATATTAAATTGAAGTCAACCTAGTCTCCTAACTGAAGTGACTTCATTCATGATTCTCTCAATATTCTCTTTTTCATCCTTAAACATATTGTCTGTCCTAAAAGGCATGACTCTGCTCCCGCTTTCTCTATGTTTTCCCTGAAAACTAGACCATAATCCACTCCCTCCTTTTCTAAACAGCTCCAGTGTCACACTGAGACTACTGTGTAGCTCTGTCTTACACATGGCATATTTGCTTGGCGCATAGGCCATGTAATTAGACGGACCTGCATTTGCCTTATCTGGCTTTGTGGCCTTGGGAAAATATCTCAGCTTCTCGGAGTTTCAGTTTCTACATTCCCAGTGGCCTCCCATCTCACTTCTCATTAAATCTCATCAGCGTCTACAAGACCCTACGTGACTTAACTTCCCTCCAAATCTCCAACTTCTCCTCCTCCTAGCCCCTTGCTTGCTCAATTGGTTCCTTCCACAATGGCCTCCTTGCTGTTCCTTGACCACACTGAGCCTAATCCACCTCAGGGCAACCTTTTGTCTGCCTGCTGACTCTCCCACCAGTTGGCCACATGGCCCACTTTCGCCCTTCCATCAGTCTGCTCAATTGCCTCCTTATCAAAGAGGACTTCCCTCATCATTCTGATTAGTATATCTCTACCATCCCAACCTTTACACTCCCTGTTTCCTCCCCTTATTTTACTTTGTTTATTTTTTCCATAACATTCACACTACTTTCCATCTTATATGTATGTGATCACCTGGCTTCCCTCTCTGGAAACTGAGCTTTGGTAGGGAAGCTATATTGCTTTGCTGATTGATTTCTCCACCGTGTTAGAACAGATAGATAATGTCGGGCATTAGCTCGTATTAGGCTCTTTATAAATATTTTTAAAAATAAATACCGAACTCATGGTTGTGTGGAAATAAAGTGGGATAGCCCAATCACAGCTTTCAATAAATGGAAATTTTTAACATTATTTAGTTTAGATATTTTATTTGCAAAAGTATTATATACCCAGTGAACATGGATTATGTGTCAATAACTGCCTTCTTTACTAATGATTTGAACACAGATATGAGCTTTTAACATTTACTGTTTCTGAAATTTAGAAGGGAAAGAAGTGATGCCTACTTGCAAGCTTTGAATTGATAAGATCGAGGAGAAGAATAGAATATAATTTTTATTATTTATTCACTTTTCCTGTTTTAAGAATGGGATAACTCTATAAAACTCGTCTATCTTTCTTTCCTGTTTCAGTTTTTGGACAAACTTAAGAAGAAAAGGATTTTTTTTGTGGGTACAGTAAAAGGATTGTGAAAATTAAGAGAAAGAGTTCATCTGAAGAGAAAGGAGGGAATTTGGGTTATCAGACTTGTGATGCATCACCTTCTGGCCCCTGTACGTATGAGAGAACCTATTCAAAGAGGAAACAGGTGAACTCCATTTTTGGACCCCGAGTACATCTTAGAAAATACTTATTATACATTCTCAGCTTCAGTAAACAGTTCAATTTTTCTATAACTGTAATTATTCTCTTGTTGTTTTGACATAAAAAGTTTACAGATGTAGTATTGAAAAGTCATTTGGGGAAATATTTTTCCATAATTTAATATAGTGTTTCTCTATAATGTGATTTCAAAGCTAAGCCATTTGTTTAGCAAGACTGTCCCCATCTAATTTGGTGAGTAATTGTACTTAACTTATTTTCTAGGTGAGAGGAGGAGAGAGAAGGACTTTAAGGAAATAATGGTTTAAGGAAACAATAGTTAGTGACTGACTAAGTAGAGAACAGTAGCAAACTCAATCGGGTAGCTCTATCAGGTACACCTGCATAGAGGGAGTATATGAACAGGGGGCCACATACAATGACATTTTGTTTCCATTCTCGAAATTCTAGCAATATAATTTACAATGCTTCTTATTCTGCTATTTTACTCAGCTACAGATTACTCTCAGGATAGTTTCTCACATCATAGTTGTGTGATAACCCATTTTTTGGCATTTCGTTTCATTTTTTTAACCACTAAATCCTCCTTGCCTGTAGACATAATGTAAGTGAAAAATGATAAAATGTAAAAGATAGGAAACATAAAATTTGCTGGCTTTCAGCGCTTTGAAGAAGCAAATGATTAACTGGATGTTGATCTTAGCCAACGTAAATTTTAACTATCCTTGATTTAAAAATGTCTACACTGGAAATTGAAATAAACTACAAACTATTTTTATTTAAAAAACTTCCTTAAACAAATGACCTCTACAAATCCATACTGTCCTCCATTTATCTCGAACACTGTCTAGAGAGGAATCAGCTTCTCTCCTAAAATAGCTGTGTGGTTCATCCTGAAAATGCTATGCAAGGTCACTTTTTACTCTGAAAATTATAATCAGAGATATGCAAGAATACTTTGGTTATAAAATAGAAAAAAATTAGCATTAATGTCAACATGAGAAAATTATGTGAATGCTGATTCGAGTAATAAGTCTTGAAAGAATCTCCGTTCTCAGCTAAATACCTCCGAGTTTTGATATGTGTATGCTTTTGGTCCGTGTCTGTTTATCATACTACACTTTGGACTAAACTGTTATATTGTATTTAAGGATCAAAAATTCTTTCATTAAAAAAACTAAAATAGAATTAGTTTTAAATGTTTATTTTGTTACTTATTAGCTGTAAGACTATGAGCAATTCATTTTAACTTTGAGCTTATTTTTCCCTATTTCAAAAAATTGCTATGGTCAGTGAGGCCCATGTCAGGGACAGTCAGAAATACTCTGGTCAGGGATGGTCAGCAATGGCCATTGGTTGTGTCAATGATTGGTCAACAATCCACACTGATTTGTCATCTGAAACTTACTTTGAGGGAAGGAAATCTTCTAGACACTGGGTAAATTATCCCAAATTTCCTCTCCATGCAGGATGCACAAATAAACTCTGGATTCCCAAAGGCCTTTTTGCACAAAGCTTGCTCCAGTTTTGTTAACAGAAAGCCATTCCTGGGTCATCAGCCATCAAGATGACACCAAGTAAAAAAACAAAATCACATTTATGGTATGATGTAACAACTTCCGCCAAATGTGAAATAATCAGAAGTAGGTGCAAATGATAAATACAATAATACAGGCTATAAAATGCAATGCTATTTATTTTAAGTCATCACTTGCATTCATTGTTAAATAAAATCAATAAATTTTTTTAAAAAGAGCATCGTTTATTTTGACTGGTTCTCACTTTTTTAGCAGCCCTTTCTACCTCTCATATACCATTTTTTAAATAAAAGAAGGATAACATGTGCTTAAAAAAAGCATGTTGCTTTCTTTGCTTGATAATTTCAAGTTTTTGATTATTCAGAGAAGTAAAATTATAACAATAAAATATACTGATGTTCTTTAGGAAATAATATTGCATGGAGAGCTTTATATACAGTGTGGTTTGTCCTTAGAAATTATTTACTCACACTACAGATTTGAAACATAAAATTAATTAAGTATAATTGCTACAATATTAATAACACAGCCATACATTAATCATTTAATCACATAAAGAAGAAACTAATTTTCTTTGCTATATTAGCAGAAAAATGTCTCAATAATTTTCATTAATCCCCACAAAGGATGCTTTTTCTCAATTTTGGAATCTAGCATCCAGCGACATGAAGATGATTTCCCATATATATTTTTTGCTCCTTTTAGGCTATTAAACATTGTAATCTTCCTTTTAGGCTTGCTTCATTAAATATGTATGCTTTAAGCCATCTGATGCTCAATATGTATCACTACCGTTGTGCAGTAACGCACTTCTCTTCCCTCTAATGGGTCTGTAACAGTAATGCTACCAAGGAAAGGCTGGAACGAAGCACAGAATGCTAAAAATAGCCATGCACCAGACTCTGTGAAATGATAGTGTAATAATTTATATGTGGAAAAGCTACTAAGACTCTGGAATGTGACACCAGATTATGCAAGCAAGTGAAATATTGAAATTTATCTTCATTTGAACAACAGAAAAAGCAGCAAACCACAGCAAAGCAAGTTATTGGGTCACTGCAATGTCATAGCAAATGCAGCTAACACTCGTGTCCCACTGTCTAGCACTGTTAGATCTTGATGAGAAATCTTCCTCTGTGATCATATTATTCCTGAAGAGTCATAGCACCAGGTGCTCGCAGATTATGATATATATGTGTCTGTAAATATATATGAAACATATATTTTATATATTTGCATAAATTTATATTATATATAAATGCATGATGCATTTATAATACATATATATTAATAAATGTTTTCTTCTGACAGATCAACACCCTGTGGACTGGCAGAAAAGAAATATCTCCATTGTCCTGAATATATTTTCCCTGCATTTGATGAATCTATGTTGACAAGGATAATTATGTGCTACATACTGTTTTTGGTACCAAAATGTGTTGGTCAGGAAAAACAAGTACCAGTTTTAGGGGGTTTTGTTGACTTTTTTCTCCCGTCTTTGTACTTAAATCATTGAACTTTTCCAAAGTGTCATGAGCTGCTAGCAGCTACCTGACATGTCAAGACTGATTTTGACAAAGCGCCTGCATCATCGCTCTAAGCACTGCTTGGTACACAACGAAGGCCTGCGTCATCAGAAAATGAAAACAAGTACATTTCTCTAGGATCATAGCAATTACCCACAATGCTGTGCAGTAGCTCATCGTGTCCAATAGAGACCAGCTAGAGTTACTTAAAAGTAATTTTTTTCTTTAAAAAAAACATAAGCATTGTTCAATAGATTATAGGCTAGAATTTCTCTTTTTTAAGAAGGGCATAGTTGATTTGTTGAAATGTATCCTTTACGTCCTTCCTCTGAAATCACCCCTCGCATTATAGAAAGTCTGGTTATTTCAGCCATTTTATTGCAAACCTCCTAACTTGTTAGTCATGAAATATTGTGAAAAGGGAACAAAATGCCAATCTTAGTTCTCCCATCAATAACACATGTGACTTTATAAAGACCATATAACTTTTCAGAACTTTAGATTCTTTTGTACAAAATGAGTGATTTTCAATTTACTCTCATTGTTAAATTGCATAATAAAGTTGCTTAAAAGGCTGTTACGGACATTCCAAACAATCCACGTTGTTTTGTACAAAGAAAGGGAAGAGAGATTCTTTATCAGGTTACATAATCTGTACTCCGAGTCCCTCTCTTGTGGGTTATGTGTGTTCAGATGGAGAACTGGATACTGCACTATATGAGCTTCAAGAGTTTTTGTCAGCTCTCCAATTTTGATTCTCAAATTTTTGCAAATATCCTTGGGCCTTTGTCAAAATGCAGAGCTGGTTAAAACATCTTCTGACAGAGTGATCTGGTACATGTAGGCCCAATTTATAAACTTTGATTATTCCTAAAATAAAGATTGAGTTAGCCCAAAATATCTGCAATATATAGAATAATTTCTTTTCAAAAGGAGCCCGTTTTCCCCAAATTTTTAAATAATTTACCATAGTGATCCATTTGAGGTGATGAATTATAAAATTGTCTGGATAATTTGATTAGATCAACCCAGGAAAATATGACCTGAAATTCTTTTTGTTTTTTTAGGGAATTTTTAATTATTGCTTCATATATTCTTAGATATTTGCATATATTATAAAGAGAGGACAAAATTAGTTAGGCTAGCATAAACCTCACATACTTCATTAGCCAAGATATAATTTCAGCAACAAGGGAATAGGGCGATTTTTTTTACCCCAAGTAAGACATCCAGTATGCATTACTTGTTTTATATTAATTGTCTCTGTTAAAAATGATAATAATCCTATCCATGAAAGCATTTTGGACTTTTTGCCATCATTTCCAACCTTAAACCTCATTTTTTGACTCTCCAAAAGTGGTATGATTCTCAAAATCGTAACGAGAGGGCTAGAATATATTTATTCAGATAATCATGGGCTATCTACCACATTCTGATGTTAGTTTTTTGGATCTGTAAAAAGAACTCACATTCACAAGTTTTGAAAGGTAAACACACTGCTTTATAGAAAAGTAAGTGGATAATAGCACATACAAAAGTAATAGCTGGAATAGATATTTCTTTTATCTTGGCCTTTCCTTACTCCCAAAAGCTTAATGTCATCTGCAGGCAAGGAAATTTCACTACGTGCCTTCCTTCTGGATCATTTATCAACCCATAAATAGTACCAGCCTTCACCATGGCCTCTGGACCACCAAATTGTTTGCAGTTTACACCAGATGAGTCTCCTATTGTCCCTCCTTGTAATTTAAAATCAAAAATTTACTCTATGAAAAATCGACACTCCATTAAGAAAGACCAAGATTTCTTTTGTTAATCAGAGGAATTGTGTTTATTGCTGAGAAGATATATGCTTTCATTGAGAGTATTCTTGCTCATTTTATTCATAGTTGAAGAGCAAGCAACTTGCTAAAAGAATTTTAAAAATAAAGCGAAACAAACACAGAAACAATTAAACTTTCTCAATAGAATTAAACTGACACATGTTTCACCTGGAAAGATTGACTCTTCAAAACAGAGCTGGTCCCTAGGTGAAACTAAAAAGCTGGCTGTTTTGGGGATTTAATTTTCCTAGATTCAGTCCACTTTTGTCAATTTTGGCCTTTCAAATAAATACAAAAGTGACGGATGTGTTTATGTTCTCACTCTTAGCTGCCACTTCTCCCTATTCCCACCCTCTTCACCTCAGTGGGTGGCTCCACATAGAGGATTTCACATATAGAACTCAAGCTAGTCTCGCACAATCTTAAAATCTTGTTATGTTAAATTAAAACCTCTCTGTGAATTCTCTTCTGAAGGATTCCATCCTTAAAGAACCAACTCTAAAGAAGCTAATTTTGACTTATCCTCTGAATGGTAATGATTTCTATCTGTTCCTATTGATTCATTTGTTATTCCATAGCATTCGCTGAGCATTCTCTGTATTCAACCACTGAGAGCAGTGATAATGCTGGGCCGGCGGACATACTTTGTCCTGTCCTTTCAGCTCCTGACATTGCCTTCCTATCTGTGCCTATTTTCTCTAACATCTCATCTATGTTCTTCTCTGGCTGCCTGTTTTTTGATCTGGCTACCCTGTCTCGCTCTTGACAAGTGGTAAATGAATTCATTCCGAACCGCCCATGGTCTGTTCCACGACCTTGTTGTGGGCTTGAGTAAATGAACGCATGTCTACAAAGAAGCACTTCCAGTTCCACAACTCCAACTTTTCTCAGAACTTGATGTTTCTCAAGGCTGGAGCCATCCCATAAATATCCTTCATCCAATAAATACCCTTTCCCTTGCCTCGTCTGAATGCTCAGAGCTCTACCTCTTTGCTCCAAAAGTAATGCACAAAGAAGCCTATCATCCAAATGCTGATAGCTTTAACGTGATTAATTAGGCAGGAATGCATTTAGAAAAATACGCAATATGTTTTAATGCAGTCATTAATGAGCATGTATTTATAGCTATTTGCCAGGCACTGTGCTATGTACTGGAAATAGGCATGTTGTGTAGAAGAGAAACAACTCTGTTTACACTGTTTCTCATATTTTACAGTTATGTGTGATTGGTCACGAGCAATGCTTGTCTAACATACACATTTTAAATGTTTTAAAGCCTGATAGCTTCAGCAGAATGCAGAGAATTAGATTTTGTCATCATCTGGTATCTGAGCTTTATGAAAATAGATCCAATGGATGAATAAATATTACATATTTTCTGTTGATTCTGCATCTCACTGGTAGAAAGGGAATGGTGGATAGAAAGATTCCATCTCTCCACTTGGCATCAGTCACTCTCATTTGGAGAGACTAACAGGGCATGCTGAAGAACCTATTTCAGCCAGGCGCATGATGAGCCAAAGGCTATGACAATTAGTAATAGTACCGTGCAAATAAGTAGTTTGGGGATCTTCTAATATTCTGTAACATAGATTAGCACATTTTTCCTAAAAATAATTCTGTGATATATGCAGAAACTTTCCTCTCCCCATTTCAAAACAAGGAAATTAAAGAATCAATTATCCTAATTTAAGAGACATTGTTGATATAAATTTTGTGCCTCTTGTGTCAAGGCAGAAAATCTAGTAGGTGGTAATAATGATTGGAGAAGAATTGGAGATAAAGCCAGACGGGGAGTAGGAGACTGGTCTTAAAATCTATCTGAATTGGAACTTTATTTGGCGAAAAATGAAAATCATCAAAGATTTTGAACACAGAAACGTTGTGATGAAACTTTCATTAAATGTAACCACTGTGAAGGATTTGCATTATCTCTTCTTTACAGGTGAGAACATGGAAGTTTAAGATTACATTATATAACTACAGTGGCACGGACAGGAACTAGCAGAGCCCGATTTCACACCTAGGTCTGTCTGACACATCTATTCCCCCTTGGCCAAAGCTGAAGATAAGGGAAACATAAAAGGCAAGGGATGGAGGGGGTCAGTGGATGGGAGAGACATTTTAAGGATAGAAATGAATAGATTTAGTCATTATTAACATACGGGCTCATAAGAAAAGAGGGAGAAACTAAAAGATAATTCCATATTTTGAAACCAGGAAAATATATTGTTGACATAGATTGGGAGGTAAATTAGCATTGCAGAAACAAAATCTGGCACGACAAACCAATCTTGTACAATGCTATTTTAAATTATTAAAAAGAACGATCCAAGGCATCATGTTGACTGAACATGTTTACTCTATTAAAAGTAACTAACATTTATTTATGGCATCTCTTTTTAATTTACAAAGTCCTTCAGATGAATTATTGTATTTCATTTCTCACAACTTTATGAAATATCTTCTGCTAGTACAAATGAAGAAATTAAGGCTTAGAGAGGATACGTAACTTGCTGGATGTCATACAGTGAATGCATGATGAAGTTGAGGCATGAATTTATGTTTTCTGATTCCAAATTCCAGATACCAGGAGGTTCTTAGGATGTGATAAATAGTCATAAGCACTTTTAACTTCCTTGAATCAAATGGAATACACATAAATCCCAAACTAAATAGAACTAGTTATCAATCTATTGAAGTGCAGCAAGGGAGATTTACATAGGCTCGAGGCATGATTTCTAGTTCTGCAAGGATATAAATACCTCACTAAAGTAGAGGTGAAATAGCCTTATCTTCCAAAATATGAATAAGGCAGATAACCCTCAGCCCTGGCAAAATTACCTGTGGCCTTTTTAAAGACGGTGAAGGTGGTCTGATGAACTTGGAGTTCTCATTTAATATTCTAAACATGTTACATAAAAAAGGAAATTTAATTACAGTTTTCAAATCATGCTTTCTTCATTTTTTAAACATTCTCTGATTCTGAATCACAAATAGACAAAATCTGAATCCAAAATAGACAAGAGGCTCTTTCCTGTGGTTTTTCACTTGATGTGGAATTTAGAGCTTTCCCTGACTCTATAGCTCCTTACTCTCATTTTGTTTCCTGTGCTTTTTCTTTAATTTTGAGAATCCCTAAACCCTTGTAAAGACTTTTCCTGTAGCACACCTGTAATAATTGGCTTCTATCACACATAGAAACACACGCATGTGTGTGCACATTCTTGTTATATCAGAAAGGACATGTCTTTAGAACAATGACCACTACTCCTATGAGAAAGACAGTTTCCTTGAGATCCCTGTAATTTGGTCTTCTGGCATAATAGCCGATAAATTAAAATCATTTAAGAAAGCAACAATAAAAACAGCAAACTTTTGCTTATCAATTATTATGTATAATAATTAGTAGTTATATATTAGGTGCTTTATTATTTTTTCATTTCCAATAAAATAGAGAAAACAAGTAATATATTTTGGTAGCCAAATTGATCAATCTTAATGGGAAAATAAATCTTTTCAATTCACTCTATACTTCACTGAGACGAATGGGATGAAAGAGGAGAAACACTAAAATTCCAAAGTCTTTATCAGTTCTTCCGGTTGCTAACTGTTGGAACAGATGACCACTTAGGACAGCAAATTACTGCACCACTACTCCAGCGCTACTCCAGCACGGCAGTCCCCCCCACCCTCGGTTTCGCTTTACACGGTTTCAGTTGCCTTCTGTCAACTGCAGGCTGAAAATATTTAAACAAAAAATTTCAGAAATAAACAATTCCTTAAGTTTGAACTTGCGAGCTGTTCTGAGTATCGTGATGAAATCTCGTGCCACCCAGCCCCAGATGAGATTTGGCCAGTGCATCCACACTGTGTATGTCACCGGCTGGTTAGTCACTTTGTAGCCGCCTCAGTTATCAGATGGACTGTCACGTATGCAGTGCTTGTGTTCAAGTCACCCTTATTTTACTTAATAATGGCCCCAAAGTTCAAGAGTGGTGATGCCCGCAATTCAGGTATGCCAAAGAGAGGCCACAAAGTCCTTCGATTAACTGAAAAGGAGAAAGTTCTCAACTCAATATGCAAAGAAACAAAATTGTAAGCTGAGGTTGCAAAGATCTACAGTAACTTCTATTGAAGTATATTGTTCTATTTTATTATTAATTATTGTTAATCTCTTATTGTGCCTAATTTACAAATTAAACTTTATAGTAAGTATGTTATGTATAGGAAAAAACAGAGTATATATGGGGTTTAGTACTCCGTGGTTTTAGGCATCCACTGGGGGGTCTTGAAACATAGCCCCTCTGGATAGGACATAATTTAAACATTCTTATTTGATGAAACAAATGCATTTTTTAAAAAAGAAAATAAAAAAATAAACCTCACCAGCTAGTTAATATATAAATATACACATAGTATTTTGTTATTAGACTATATGATATTTTTTTAACTTCATGTACACCTTTAATGCATACTTAATACCTAAGTAGTAATTTTTTAACATGGTTTTAAATAATAACCTGCAGAATCATTGGAAAAGGGTATAGAGCATCCCTTTTTATGTGCTATAACTTACTTAGTCAAAATTTCATAATTTAAAATGTAAATTGTTTTCAATACTTAAATATTTCAAACAATATATTGCATCTAAATTTTCCTTATAATAGACTACCAAAAATGGAATTTGGCATCAAGTTTAAACATTTTTAAAGCTTTTGGTACATGTTTCCAAGTTGCTCACCATTAAGAACCAACCTAAAGCCTAATGTAATAAATGAGAGAGTATTATTTACCCCCAACCTTGTCAATACTGAATAAAACATTTTAATTCTCCATTTTGTAGATAAAATGGCATTTGATCATAGCTTTAACTTTCACTTGATACTTACTTATTTCTCATATGCACATTGGCCATTTCCTTCCTACTTCTTCTCAGCACCAGTTAGATCCTTTGCCTATTTTTCTACTGATATAATCAATTAGTTAATATTAGAAGATACTTATATATTAACTATTAATATTTAGGTCATACACTGCAAATTATTTCTGTTGCCTGCCATTTTGCTTCAGGAAATTCATACTGTGCAGCAAATCCGCTGCTCTTTTCCTCGCCTTCTCTGGCTGGCACGTGTGCTCCCACAGGCCTCCTTTATGCCAATAGCATATATCCACCTATGTTTCATTTCAGTACTTTTGTGGTTCTATTTTTTACATTTAAATGTTTAATTCATCTGGATTTTATTAGGGTACGTGTTGTGAGGTAGGGGTTTAACTTTATTTTCCTTTTCCACATGCTTAGCCAGTTGGCCCAATACCATATGTTAACTAATTTATCCTTTTCTCCCCTGAGGGAAAATGTCATCTTCTTCATGCTACCTTCAAGTACATGTATAACATATATTTGGCCTGCTTTTGGGCTCCTTTTCCGTGTCATTTATCTGTCTGTGGTGTCCTGCAAACAGGTCTGACATCTTAACCACGGGGCAGGTCGGAAGACATATGACACAGGAAGTTTCCTAGGAGTGGGGGCGCGGGCAGAGGAGGGGGGGACTGAAAATTGATGATGCGAAGTACTGCAGGGGGTTTGTCTGAAGAGTGATAAGAAGTGAAAATCTCAGAGTAAACCGAAAGCTCTCCTTTCCCTTGACACAAACGCCAACAGAAAAAAATCCACAGGAGGAAAGCCACATTGGAAAGAGAAAAAAAATGACGACAAGAACAAGAAATAAAGTTTATAGTTTCTGCTCTCTCTTCTCTTCCCACGCTCTCCCTAGCTGAGGAAGTATGCAGTGTCATTTTGAGCTTCAGAATAAGTGACTGAAGTCAGAACATAGCGAAGAGACTGCCAGGCTCTCCAGAGAGGCACAAAGAATAGTATCCAAAAACGGTCTCACAGATTTGGAGTAGCGTGTTCTTCAAAGTCAGGAGCAAGTTGTAGTAAATAGGAAATCTCTTCAATTCTTCAGTCATCCTGATGGCATGGGAAAAGATTTTCCTAATTCCCCATCATAGCCACTGAAAATGTGGCAGTATTTTTGCATGAACATGTCATGCACACATACACATTTTTAATTTAATATCAATATAAATTTTTGCCAAGAATGCTTGATGATATATGAAATGTGGAAGAAGCGAAGAAGTAGGGAGAGAATACTTTTCTTCTTTATAATAGAGATTCACATTTGCACCCTATATTAAATTACAGTGGACATAAAAATATTACCTGGGCCCTTTACGGCTGTGCTAGCAAGCACAAATGTTTCATGTGGATTTAAATGGACCTTTCCCCAGGTATGCAATGTATTCTGCATATCAAGAGCCTCACAAGACTTGGTTACCACAATGTTGATGTCTGTCCAGCTCCTGACATGCATTCCTTCAACAAATACTTACCCTAAAAGAAGACTTCTGTGGCTGGGTTTCTTGATGGGTTGGTGCCTTGGAACAATGCTGCCTGTGCAAACATAGAAACTCTAAGCGTAAGGAAGAAAGTGTAAATAATATACATTTTTAAATGAGTAGAATCAGGGTTAATGTCTGTCTGTATCATCTGTTGAGGTAAATTAAGAACAAATATTTCAACACCAGAAGGCCATGTCAACGAGCACAGCTCAGCAAGAAACCAAGTCGAATGCAGAGAGAATTCATAAAAATGCATGGAGGCCTCACAAAGCTCTCAAATCATCTTCACAAGCAGAGGGTGTTTTCTCTTGTGTGGTTTTCACCTGGGATGCAAAATGTCTGGCTTGGTGCCAAAGCCTTTTCGCAGTTACGCAGACAACAAGAGGGAAGAAGCCAGGCCACCGGGAGCAGGTGGCATGTTTAGCACCCTGGAAACTTACACCAGGTTTGTATAAGACTGGTCCCAGAGCTCCTTGCAGAGCACATCGTGAGGAGGAGCTCATCGCTGTGGAGTAATTACGTCTCCTCTCCAAGGGTGTACAGGCTTATCGCTGTCTCAGTGCTATTAGCCACGCCTTTGGAATCATTAAGGATTGATTTCCCTTTTCTTTCACTTAATCTCAAGCCATATTTTTAATTGTTTAAATAGGACTGGTTGCTCCTTTAGAAACCTTTTCTTTCTGTAATCAAAAAGATTTGCCTTTTCTTATCCTTTTCAGTTTTATTGAAGTTTAATTGATAAACAAAGTTGTAAGATATTTAAAGTGTACAATGTAATGATTTGATATACCTATACATTGCGAAAGGATTACCCCATCGAATCAATTAACACATCCATCACCTCACATATTTACCCTTTTTTGGTAGGAACATTTAAGTTCTACCCTCTTAGTAAATTTCAATTACACAATAACGTGTTGTCAACTATTGTCACCATGTTATACATTAGATCCTCAGAACTTATTCATCTTATAACTGAAAGTTTGTACCCTTTTACCACTCCCTATTTCCCCAACCACAGCCCCTGGCAGCCACTTTTCTACTTTCTGTTCCTATGAGTTCAACTTGCTTTTTTTTTTACATTCTACAGATAACTGACACCAAACAGCATTTGTCTCTCTGTCTGACTTATTTCACTTA
Source organism: Equus przewalskii (assembly GCF_037783145.1). Lineage (NCBI taxonomy): Eukaryota > Metazoa > Chordata > Mammalia > Perissodactyla > Equidae > Equus > Equus przewalskii. The sequence continues at coordinate 73,423,443 of NC_091846.1, forward strand.
GCATAATGACCTCCATGTTCATCCATGTTGTTGTGAATGACAGAATTTCCTTCTTTTAAAAGGCTGAATAATAGTCGTTATGTATATATATCACATTTTCTTGATCCATGTATCCATTGACTTAGGCTGTTCCCATACCTTGGCTATTGTGCATAATGCTGCTATGAACACAAGAGTAGAGTACAGATACATCTTCCAGATAATGATTTCATTTTCCTTGGATATTCACACAAAGGTGGAATTGCTGGATCATATGGTAGTACTATTTTTAATTTCTTGAGGAAATTCCATACTATTTTCCATAGTGTTTGTACCAACACCCCCACCAACAGTGCACAAGGGTTCCCTTTTCTCCTCATCCTCACCAGCATTTGTTTTCTCTCGTTTTTCTGAGAACTGATATCCCAACAGGTGTGACATGATATCTCATTGTGGTTTTGATTTGCATTTCCCTGGTGATTAGTGATGTTGAGCATCTTTTCATGTACTTGTTGGCTATTTGTATGTCTTCTTTGGAAAATGTCCATTCAGAACCTTTGCCCATTTTTTAATTGTTATTTATTTTTTTGCTATTGAGTTGTATAAATTCCTTGTATATTTTCTATATATATTATGAAATTATAGTCATATATTTATGAATATTCTTATCCAAAATATTATAAAATATTCTTTGATTTAATATAATTAAAATTTTATGTATTATATATTGAGAATTCTACTACATTAAAAACATACTACAGACAAATAAATGATTTCATAAGATGTACTCATTGATGTGAGAAAAAAATTGTTGGCAAATGTGCCAATTATCCTAAGATGTTAGGAATGTTCTCCTCACATTTTATGGTATTGTAGTGGCTAACTTTATTGGAAAAAATCCGCATAAGAAATTTGTTCTTAAGGACAGATTTGACCTATTAAACATTATAAAGGGATATATGCATGTTGGTTTTCTTCAGTTTTTCAGCCCACTAGTTTAATGAAATAGCCATCTAATTATATTAGAATAAAGCAAGTTCAAACAACACATTTTTGCTATTTAATGAACAACTGCCTAGTAAGAAGGTGAAATCTACACGTTCTAGAATCTTGTTATTCAAAGTGTGGTCGGTGGAGCATCAGTATCAGCATTAATGGAAAACTCAGGGATACAGTTTGTGAGTTCTACCCTAAAGCAACAGATTTAAAACCCACATTTTAAGAGAATTTCCAGGTAAAGAGTTTAGATTTCTGAGGCAATCTGTGAAGAAGCATGAAGAAGAATTAGGGATGGGGAGGAAAATGTATAAGAAATCTGGAAGACGGTAGCTGTATGGACCTGTTAGGGCAGCAAGAATGTCACTGTGGTGTGTGTAAGGGGTTATTTTAACTCTTCTGCTGGGGACCCCAAATGTACTCACACAAACAGATCACTGGAACAAAATGGGATGTCCAGATATATATCTACACATTTATGGATAACTAATTCTCAACAAAAACACAAAGGCAACTGAGTAGAGAAAAGATCATCTTTAAATAAATGGTGCTTAAATAATTGGATATCCATTGGCCCAAAAATGAACTTTGATACATACCACACAATTTATAGACAAGTTAAGTGAAAATTGATTATAACTCTAAATATAAAACCTAAAATTATAAATCTTCTAGAAGAAAACACATGAGGAAAGCCTTTGTGACCTTGGGCTAGGCAATCATTTCTTAGATATCATGCCAAGGATAAGGTGAAAAAGAACAAAGTGGTGAATTGGGCTTTGTCAAAATTTAAAACTTCGGACTTCTAATGACACTGTAAAGAGGATGTAGAGGAAAGCTACAGACTAGGAGAACATATTTATAAATCACAAAACTGATAAAGGGCTTATAACCATAATATATAGAGAATTATTAAAACTCAATTTTAAGAACAAAACCGGATAAAAAATGGGCAAAATATTTGAAGAGATTCATCACCAACAAAGATATAGGGATGACAAACAACAGAATGAAAAGATGTTAACCATCATTAGTCACTTTTTCAAAATGCAAATTAAAATCATAATGTGATACCACTACATTTCTTTTAGAATGACTAAAATTTTTACAAATGACTATACCAAATGTCGGCAGAGATTTGGAGGAACTGGAACTCTCACATACTGGTAGGAGAAAAGAAAAATCATAGAAATACTTTGGAAAACAAGTTAGCAGTTTGTGAAAAGTTTAACTACATATGATTTAGTTATTTCATTCCTTGGTATTTTTCTTAGAGAAATAAACAAAATATCTGTTTTTGTTCTTATAAAGACATACTTCTTATGCATAAAATTCTTCATAGCAATTTTATGTGAAACAGTAAAAAACTGGAAACAACTCAAAATCCATAAATTAACAAACTATGATATACTACTCAGTAGTAAAAAGAATAAACTACTGATACTTACAACACGGGTAGATCTCAAAATAATTACGCTGAATGAAAGAAACCAGATGCCTCGCTCTAAACAAAAAAGGATGGAGGAGAGAGGATCCAGAGAAATAAGGCAGGAGGGAGGAATTATAAAAAGGCATGAGGAACCTTTGGGGGTGGTGATGGATATGTTCATTATCTTAGTTAGGGTGGGGTTTCATGAATTTATACATACAAACACATACACACATATATATATAATTGTACACTTTAAATATGCAAAATTTATTGTATAACAATTATATCTCAACTGTTATACAAAGCGAAAAACTAAGTGCTCTACTTCTTTTTGCAAGAGGCAGTAACTTTTCTCTTGCTTCTAGTAAGGCACCCTGCTTCTCCCAGTGGGAGCCCATTTCTTCGTTCTCCATGTACTCATTACATGGTGTGCACACCAGAACACATCGAATCACCTTGTAATTATTTGCTCACATATGTCTCTGCCCATTAGGATACGACTCCTTAAATTCACAAACCAAATTCTGTGCTTGTCATGTAGATGTTCAATGGATGGTGAATGAATGGATAATCAGTGACCCCGGCATTGAAAACGGATGTTGTCCGTAGAAGAGATAAACAAAAAAGGGAAGATTGACTAGCATCCCCTCCATGCTGGTTGCAGAGTCTGAGACTAAATGATGTTTGACTTTGCTAACTGATGAGTAAAGAACAGGAAAAGTACTCCTGCAAATATTTAAATTCCATGTGCAAATACCAGTGGGCCAAAAGAACTCTCTAGGCCAGCATGAGGGAAGTTAACTAATGTAACAGGAGGTAATTAGGAAAGTAAACACTTTGGCAAAGTATAAAGAAATATTTTAGAAAGATGAACTTCTAAGGTCAAGTGCAGGAAATGTTGGCTTGTATATTTTAACCAATGTGAATAAAATAAAAAATTGTACTTTCTAAAGTAAACATTCCTATGTTAAGCAAATAACCTGAATCATCTAAAAAGCCTCTGCAAGTGTAAGAATGATAATTTTAATGAAAATTATGTCCACTTCTATACTTATATAAAAGAATTTGGGTTACTGTTGGGTCTATAGAAACACACACACACACACACACACACACAATTCTAGTCTTTATTTAATTTTCCAGATTAATTTCATATCAGTCTAATAACTTAAGCTTTTATAATTTTTTTATGTTTGTATCACTTTTTGGCATCTAATTACAGCATGTTACTTAAGAATTAATTTAACTTCGGTTTTATGCAATTGGATGCTACCAATATATTCAAAATAATTAAACAGTCCATAATCTGGACCAAACAAGATGACTCTCAGAGCTACTTAAAAAATCTATATTTTTTGAACTACCTACCACAAAGTAAAAGTCACACACTGGCATATCTTTAAAATAATAAGTCAACAAAATATTGCCAAGATAATTTGTTGAGAGTGTACTTTACGTTTCGTCTTCCTTGAACAGAGGGACTGATAAACCTGAAAAAGTACTGTGTTCTGGGATCTTGGTTCTGGGCATCTACACCCCAGATATGGAATACCTATTCCTAAAGCTTTCAGAATTTTTGTTTAACAGTTTTCCCTTTGTGTTCTGCATTATGACCTCACTTCTGGGGCGGGGAGGACTTCCGGTCCTTATAAAGTCAGTCTCCTTGATCAGGTGAAATTTGGATTCCATCTTTACTGCCAATGAATTTGAAGAAACCAATGTAGTTACATAATTATTTCTTATTTATCTCTCTCAGAATGCCTGTGCCCACTTGGACATCGGAAAACATTCTTCCTTCTTTGTAGTATTTTGTGAAGGCTGCCGTAACAAAGCATCACAGACTGGGTGGTTTAAACGACAGAAATTTATTTTCTCTCGGTTCTGTAGGCTAGAAATCTGAGATCAAGGTGTCGGCAGCACAGTTTCTTCTGAGGCCTCTCCCCTTGGCTTCTAGATGGCCGTCTTCTCTCTGTGTCTTCACATGGTCTTTCTCCTGTGCATGTCTGTGTCTTCGTCTCCTCTTCAATAAGGATACCACTCAGACTGGATTAAGGCCTGCCCTCGTGACTTCATTTAACCTAAATTGCCTCTTTAAAGATCCTATTTCCAAATACAGTCACATTCTGACCTATTGGGGGCTAGGACTTCAAAGTATGTATTTTGGGGGACACAATTCAGCCCATAATATTTCTAACGGATCAGCTTCAAAGTTGACCTTATTTGAGTGCTTCTCATAGCTCCCTACATCTTTTGCAAATCTCTGTCCTCTATCCATTTTCCACTGTGAAATTATTCTTCAATGTTCTCTTTTAAGTCATGCTCCTTTGGGAATATCATTCAATAAATTTTGACTTTTCACTTCCACAAAGAGGATTAATCTTTTGTTTCATTCTGGGTCTTTGACTGCAGGAAACAGAATCCAGTGAAGCTAGTTTAAGCAGGAGGGGATTTATTAGGGGATATTAGAAAGCTCACAGAATCCTTAGAAGGAATGCAGAAACAGGTTGTATTATAACTTACAGAAATGACTCCAGGCCCTCACCACCAAACTAGACTGATGGGAGAACTGTGCACCTACTGACCCCCAAATTGTCTGAATCTGCTGCCACCTATCCCCCAAAATGGCTAAACCACACTCTATTTCTTTAAGTTGCTATTTACCAATGCATCTTGTGTGGGTATGTCCAAGGCGGGGCTACTGGGATACTATTGATATTCTGTTCCTGGATCTAGAAGCTGCATTCAGTTCATTAAATTCATCAAACTGTTTACTAGAGTGTGTGTGTGTGTGTGTGTGTGTGCATGTGTACATGCGCATTGTAGTAAAGACTATTTTCAAAAGTTTGAGGGCAACGATAAATGAGGATATCCAACCATACGTTTCTCACGTTAGCTTCACAATCATGATCACAAATTTTTCTCACAAAGTATTTCTACTAATATTATTTTAGTCCTTAGCTCTCACTACTTTGATGTCCAACGATTATGAAAAACAAAGTATAAAATCACTTCAATAGGCATCTCTCAATCCCTTTTTATATGGATATCATATTGTATGTTCATTCTAAAGAACTATCCCAACCCAATTAACCTAGTCAATGCAGTGAAAAATTGTATTGTCCAATAAGACTATGACCTTGTCACTCCTTCTCTAAAATCTTCCTTCACATGTGATGTGAAAACCGACCTTTACCGATCATTTCCTTTCAAGTTGTTTCATTAACCCCCTTGCTATTTTACTTTTTAATGTTCTACATTATAAGACCAAACAAGTGACAAAAAATTGAATTTATTCTTGCCAGTCTCTGTTCTGATAAATTCTTCTAATCTTCTTCTAAAGCATCTGATCTCTTCCTTAAAACATGCATCAGCCCAAATTAAATTTCCAGTAGTCTCCTTCTGAATTAATCCTACCCATCCACAAACTTAGACACTCCTTCCATTTCTAATGTTGAACACTGCAACATTCTAATCAAGCTGGTATCATGAGTTGGAAAATATTTTTAACAATATGGTTATGGTGTGTTGAGTGTGTGCTTAGATTTATTTTAATTCTAGGCATTCTATCATAGTGTCACCAACGTAACTTAAATTTCTTGCCATCAGAAGCATTTCTACTTTTGCAGTTTCCACAACAGCCTGACAAGATATTCAATTGTGTATAAAATAACATAAACATATTAACCATAAGAATATCAACTATTCGGCATCTAACATTAACTAGGCACTTGTTATCTCCATTTGATAAATAAGACACACCTTCTAAATGATAACAATCTTTCCATGAAATATTATTTAACTACCATGTATGTTCTAATTATTTTCTAGTCACCAAGGATCTAATAGTGAACAGAACAGACTATGTTCTTGGCATCGTGGGATTGATTGTTTAGTGGGAAGAGACAGATTTTAAACTAATTAATTAATTAAAATATATATATCCTGCCAAATGGTGTTAAGAGCTATGAAGGCCAATATAACAGGTTAGGGAGAGAGCGTTTGTGAGTGTGGGGGAGGCAGAGATGAGGAGAGGGGAGAAGTCACTAAGAAGGTGATGGGAAAGGAGCACTACAGCAGAAAGAGCAGCAAGTGCCCAGGCTCCAAGCTGGGCAGATGTCTGGGGTGTTGGAGGAACAGTGAGGGGGACAGAAAGTCCCAAGGAAAAGCAGTGGGACATGAGGCAAGTGAGGGAAAGGCCTGCGGAGGAGATTTGCAGGACATTGTCTCCGGACAAGCTGGGGAGCTTGGGCTCACTCAGATGCATTCCCTGAGATAAGAATATGAGGCTAAAGTGTTTATTTGGGAAAGATTCTGGGAAATACCAGTACTGAAACGGGAAAGTGAGCAAATAGAACCAGCATACACAAGCTGGTCACTGCTCAGGGCAACTGAAATTACAATCTGTTGGGTCCTCTGGGAGACTCTACATAGCATAGCTCAGACTGCTCTCACGTGAGGGCTCAGAATGCTGAAATATTTACCCACTACTTCCTTCTGGCATTGGATGAGGGTTGCTCCCAGGGTCATTAACCCTTTTCTGTGCTTCCACGCTGCTGTCTCATAGCCCATCATCAATTGTACAGTCAGAGTAAGTGTCCAGGAAAAGAGCCACAGGTTCTTGCAATAAGCAGTGGTCTTCAGGTCCTGGAATGGAGAGTGCTGGGCTGGTGGTGGGCAGGGTGTATATAGGAAGGGGCTAGTGACAACATCTTAACTTAGCTATTGGAGAGTTCTGAGCACAGGAGCGGTGTCTTAGTCCGTTTGGGCTGATGTAACAAAGTACTACAAACTGCATGCTTATAAACAACAGAAACTTACTTCTCAAAGTTCTAGAGGCTGGAAGTTTGAGATCAGGATGTAAGCATGGTCCTGTGAGGTCTCTCTTTTGGGTTGCAGGCATCTTGTATTTTCGAGTGTGGGAAGGAACTAGGGAGCTCCCTGGGGTCTCATTTATAAGAGCACTAATCCACTTCACAAGGGCCCCACCTTCATGATTTAAGCCCCTCCCAAAGGCCCCGCCTCCTACTGCCAACACATTGGGTTTTAGGATTTTGACATGTGAATTTTGGGGGAACACAAACATTCAAACCATAGCAAGTAGCATGAACTTATTTGCATTTTTATAGATCACTCTGGCTACTAGGTTGGAAACTGTGAGTGGGCAGTGTGGTGGTGAGGGCAGAAACAAGGGCTAGTTAGGAAGCTATTGCAATCATCCTCGCCAGCAAGGCACGGGCTTGAACTAATGCAGTAAAGATGGTGAGGAGTGGGAAGATTACGGAATTGGTATAAAAGGAGAGCTAACAAGATTTGTTGATGAATTATTTATGGAATAAAGGAAAAGGAGAACCGTTAAGATGTCTCCAAGGGTGTTAACACAAGGAAATGGAAGAATGGAGTCGTCATTTACTGAGATGGAAAAGATTGTAGGATGAGCTTTTTTTGAGAAAACAAATGTGGAAACAAGAATCTCAAGCCTTAAAATATCTTTTAAAAGGAGATATTATTATTCCCATCTCAAAGATGGGAAAGATATGCTCAGAAACACCAAGAGTTAGCTGGGAGATCTTAAACAGTAGTGCTGTCATGGGAGGGCAATCATGTCCATTTATAGGACGGTGAAGACTAAAACTGGTAATTTGTGTTAAATGCCTAGTACACAGCAGCTGCCCAATAAATCACGGTAATCTTATTCTTAGCATTTTTCCAATATTTTATACTAGAATCCGTATTCAGAACTTATGTTCATTCTTTTTTTTTATGAGGAAGATTAGTCCTGAACTAACATCTGCTGCCAAGCCTCCTCTTTTTGCTAAGGAAGGCTGGCCCTGAGCTACCATCCAAGTCCATCTTCCTCTACTTTATATGTGGGACACCTCCCACAGCATGGCTTGCCAAGCGGTACCATGTCCACACTCAGGATCTGAACCCGTGAACCTCGGGGCTGCCAAAGTGGAACTTGCACACTTAATCCTTGCACCGCTGGGTCGGCCCCCTCCCTTATTCTTTTTATTCTTTTGTGTTTTTAAATACCATCTATAAGTTTATCACCTAAGACCTTTATTAGCTGAGGGCAGAGAAAACTACCTTGGAGCATCTGGCTAATTGTAACTGCTTTATTAAGGTAGGTATAGGGAATGGATTGATACTTAGGCTGGCCATAAGATTTTCAAACGTTACCTTGGAAATTATGGAAAATAAAGCCAACTACATTTTAACCCAAAAACCAGTGTTTTTGAACACCAGATACCTACGGTGAAAATTAATTATAAAGTATGCTGTATCTCAAATGCAAGTATAAGTACATCACACGAATCATGAAGAATGAATAATGATTTCTAGGAATCATAGATTTCCTTAAAAGCTAAAAATTCAGTAGAAAAAAATATTAAAAATCTGTACACTCAAGGAATTGAAAACTGATTAGATAGAAATAATACGGACATTTAACAGACATTCACACGCTAATACCCCTGGAGCAAAAAGTTGTAACAGCCACAATATATATTACAAACTGTTAACTATCTAGTTCATCGAGCACAGAGTAGGAACTTTACAAACTTCAGTTCACTTCCCATGCCTTATGCTACATCTCGTTTCATCTTCTCTCCTAGTTCCACTTGACATATATTTCTTAATAAAACAATTTCAGAAGTTACACATTCACAGAAAACTCAGGTGTATATTTTCCCTTTCACAACAGAATAAGAGAACTCAAAATATTGGCCACATACTTTAAAAGAATTATTCCTTCAAATAAATGCAATCTCTCCTTCTATACAATTAGTAGCATTATTTGTCATCAAAAATTTGGGGAAAAGTAACTTGAAAGGAATACCTATAGCGTAGGTACTATGGACACAATTTATTCCATTATGCCTGTAAAATTTTAAACAGAGTAATATATTTTGTATTTTCTATTAACCAAGGATAAAGTAATAGAAAAGAAGATATTAATCAATTATACTTTACTGTAATAATTTTCTTTCTTTTTTGGTTGTGCTAATTTTCTTGATTATTTATATTAGAGGATGATTGGATATTAATGTGACTTTTAAAAACAAAATAAGCATTATTTTACTTATTAATTATCAATGTAGTATCCAGTTTTTACTGGGACAAAAATTCTTTATTGTTCCTAAGCATTTCTATTTAGGAACTTAGTTTACAGACATTTACCATATTATAGTAAGTACATGTGACAAAATGGAAAATGCTGGTACAAATGCATCACTATTGGCCTGTGTATGCACATATGAGAGAGAGGGTGGAAGATGATGAAAGATACACAGCAAATTCAATAAATAGGCTGTTTATTTTAAATACTCTGCTTATTATCATAAAGTAAATTAAGAAACATTGAAATAACCTAGCTGTTCTAACATCCTGCTTATCTTAACATATTGTCTCAATATCACTTTCAAATAAAGATGTTTGAAATAGTGTCTGCAATCTACATTTTTGATCTGCCTAAATAGCTGCTGGCTTCAGCAGAACATTAATGCAAATCTAATGTACCTGCTGGTATGATTAGCTGAATCAAATGATGGCATTTAAGTAACACCTAAATAATCTTAATTAGGATCTTCAACTCATCTTAGCACTTAGAACTCTACAGATGGATAGTCTTAATTATCAGCCTTTTGATTAGGATAACAGCCCTAATCAAGATGATGTGGGCCTGATAGACAGGGTATCACTAAATTAATGACTGCTGTTAAGTGGGAACATAAGCAAAAAAATAGAGCTGCCTTCTATGAGAGGCAGGATGATGTCTATGCAAAGGCATTAATATTGTTAGGGGAAAAATCAGAGTAAAGAATCATGCAATAGGATTAATGTTATTATATCTAAATATATCTGAGCTCTTAAATACGATTTTATAAGTTTAGTGTTTACATAAAATGGACTTTAATGCAGGTTATTTTACAAATGTTTCTAAATTCTGTATAGGTTACTTGGTAAAACAATAAATTTTAGGGATGTGAATAAAAACTATTAGAAATGCCTTTCTTATGGCAGAAATTATGAGATGATAATGTGAGAAACAGGAAAATGCAAAATCTTTTTCCTTACTCCAGAAATCATTTCTTTTCTGAATTTTAACTTTCCAAATTATGAACTGCCTGATTAATTAGGCAGAAAGCAAAATGAGCAAGTGTTTTCTTATAGTTGGACACAGTCTCTTTCATTAAAAAGCTTCCTAGTATTTAATAAAGGAGAAAACAAAGCAAGTCTTGTATTTACATTCTTTTTATTGGACTGTGAATTGATGTAGAATTGATTAAAAAGGGGCCTTCAAGTATTTTCATTTTGCCCCTTACCACCCTAGATCTTCAGAATGAAGGATACTATGCCCTTTTAGCTTTTACCCAGAAAGTTTTCTCAAGACTCTGTCCCTAGTCTTCAGTGTCTAGGCTCCAATCTAGGCTTCTCTTCAATGCCGCCCCCACAACCTGTCCTTCCTTTTAAGACCAAGCCTGGTACTTTCCTCTTCTGCTTTTCTCATACACCATCTCCTCTGTCTAGCATGAATTCTGTTCAGAGACTAGTGAATTTTCAGGGGTAGCCTTGCCTCTCACTGAATGAACATTTAAGTTTAGTTTTGGAATTCACTATTTGGAACTGGGCAGTATCGGCAAATGTAACATCGAGAATTAGATATACTATCCATTCCTAGATAAAACACATGCGACTGTAGTTTGGGTATGTGTTAGTGAGGACAGCATGAATGTATTCTTGCCTGAGAGGAAGAGAGAAGCAACATATTTATTACCATTTGGCATTAAATATGTTAAAAATCCAATACATTGGTGGGACAATTAGGAATTCACCATATGTTTGCAAACTACATCAAATGATGCATGTTTCAAAGAGCATTATTCAATGTTTTGTGCTTAAATGCCTTATCCTTTGAATAATAATAATAATAACATACCATGATTATATGCTACTGCTTCCCTTTCACACACAATGAGACTTCTCCATGTAAAACCACAAGCACCTCACCTGCAAATCTGTTCGCTAATTTCTCCCAGCCCTTGAGAAAGGAGAGCTGGGGAACATCCCCTTACACTCATGTTATTGCACACTCCGAAGTCTCCTACTTCTTCAACCACCATGTCTTCTGTCTCATTAAGTAGCTTCTTATCGTGTGCCCAGCACCTGATTGTTTTTCAAAATTCTGTCCTGGTTTCCCACAATTAAAGTCTGCTTTCGTAATCTCAGCCACTCCTGATGGTCAACATTTATTTCTCTGTACATTAGTATCTTCAACCCTGATTCTTTCCAGTTTGCTCAACCCATATACTCAAATGCCTTGCAGATGTCCCCACCGGGGTGCAGCCTTGCAACTTTAGTAAAGTATGTCTGAATCTGAATGCATTATCTTCCTTCTCAACATTACGTCCACATGATTCAAATTCAGAACACTGTAGTATTATTTGCTCTCTTATCCTTACCTTCTGTCTGCAGTCAGTTACCAAGGGCTCCTAACTCTGCCTTATAAATGTTTGCGTCTGGTTCCTCTTTGTTATTCCCATTGCCGATTGTTCAAGCTCAGCCTTTTTCAAGTGTTCATCTCATCTCCAATAAGCTTTCCCACAGTCTTTTCTTCCCTGACCTATGCTTCATTCGGCACACAAGTTCAATTATTACAAGCTGAATCAACCATCCCTTAGAGAGTAGGATAGAAGCTCTTTACAACTGGAGCAAATAAAGAACAAGCATAACTTTGACTAAATCTAGTCCAACGCCATCTGGAAACATTCGTCCATCACTATCCATTTGGCTATTGGGAAAGCTTGCCTCCCACGTTCCCACTCTTATATTTCTCTAGCTCTTCCTTGTCTAAATTTTTTACCCATTTTCACTTCTGGAACTCACACCCAGACTTGGCCCCTACCTACAATACTCAACACTGCTGATGACTTGCTCTTTGAATTCCACTCCAGCCTCTACAGTGCCTCCAAGATTTTAGGTACATTTTTCACCATCTGCGTTAGCTGTTGGATTTCATTTGGTAGAGCTAAATTTGTTTCCAGGGTTTTTTCATTACTGTCTATTGTCTCTCTTTCAACTTGAGGCTGGAACATTCCATGACTATCTTCTCACTTAATTCTATTTTTTTTAAATAAACTTTTTATTTTAGAATAGTTTTCGATTCACAGATTATTCCCATATACCTCACACCCAGTTTTCCCAATTATTAACAGCTGCACTAGTATGGCACAACATATGCATTATGGGAGTCCCAGAAGGGGCCTAAAACTTAGTCTGCAGACTCAATTCTGACTGTACCTTGATCATTATGTCATCAGAGAAGTTATATCCAGTCATGACCTATATGCTAAGAAATTAAGTCCTCATTTTAGTAACTGACATAGTCCTTCACCATTTGGATTTATTTTCTACTCATGAGTTGTTTAACAATAAAATAAAATAAAATAATAAATGTTATGTTAAACACAGATTTCATAAATGAAATGTATTATTGCAAACTTAAGGGGAGTCTGTTACACAATTACTATTGGCAAAGGCAAGATTTCAACTTTTTTTGGATTTAGCTGGATGTCAGTGTCTCATGTTACACTTTCATTTCCTTGACATTACTCACTATTATCTATAATCCATCACACGTCCAGCCAATAAAAGGAAATTAGAGGCTACTGTTTTTACTTTTTTGGAAGGGGCATGGCATATAGATCTATATTTACTACCAGAGCCCCTCCAATATACTCATTGTGTAAATCCTTTTTCTACTTTCTGTTCTGTATTTCTTGAAGGTACCAGGTACCGCTAGATCACTCATTCCAAGGAAATGATGGAAATGCATCAAGGAGGGGGAGGTGAGCCTTACGACATGTTCTGGCTGCGTGGAAAGAGCAGACTGGCTACTACATTTGTCGATATCATAAAGGACGTAGCAGCATCAAGTAGATAACAAAATTTAGGAAAGAATAAGAGCCTAGTACTTTTTCTCAAATACGCTCAGAAGGAAACTGTTGGGGTCTGAAGAAAATAATAGATGAAACAATGTTCCCATGTTCATTTCTATTGTGGGATAAAAGTTTGGTTATGTTTTTCACAGGTAAATGAATGACATTTTAAGAATTGTTATGCTCTGTGGAGTTATACATGAGCTAGAAGCGCCACATCAGTCAGTTCATCTTGGCTAATACTTACTTTGTCTTGTCTTGTTGAATATTTCTTCAAATTTAAGTTGGATGTTATTGTTTAGGTTTCTTAAATTTGCATTTTGCTTATTATTATTTGTTGTTATGTCCTCCAAAATGTTTATATCCTTCAGAAGCCATTCATTAAAACATGAAATACTGATAAAAATAGTAATTTAAAAGTACTCCTCTGGGCCGGCCCGGTGGCGCAGCGGTTAAGTTCGCACGTTCCGCTTCTCGGCGGCCCGGGGTTCGCTGGTTCGGATCCCGGGTGCGGACATGGCACTGCTTGGCAGCCATGCTGTGGTAGGCGTCCCACGTATAAACTAGAGGAAGATGGGCACGGATGTTAGCTCAGAGCCAGACTTCCTCAGCAAAAAGAGGAGAACTGGCAGTAGTTAGCTGAGGGCTAATCTTCCTCCCAAAAAAACAAACAAACAAAAAAGTACTCCTCACTGTAAAGTAAAAGGAAGTAATGAACTAACTCCAGTGTGAATGGGGAATGTGAGTCTAAATAGGCTGGGATCAGCCGAGCAACTGAGTGTGATGATTCTGCGCAGATGTCTGGGAAATCAAAGCACAGATAAGAAGTGTATTGCACATATGTGAAAACTGGATTGTACTGGCTCAGTAATCCCCAGTACTATGTCCTTACAAAACTGTGTCAAATAGAAACAAGAATCCACTGAAGCATTCGTCTTCATAAAAATTAGTGAAATTAATAAATCAACTAAATTATCCAAGAAGTTAAAAAGTAATAATTCTCATACAAAGTTAATAAGGTAGAGGAGACAAGAAACCTACAAAGTTATCATTGACAGTCACATTCCTAATAGTTAACACAGGCAGAAACCACAATTTTTCTGTGAAGCTGATGATAAGTATATTCCACTTGAAAAAAGGGGGAAAAATAGCTCTTAGTAAAATTCTTTAATCAAATTACACTGTGAGAAATAATGTAAAATTAATTGTACACTATATGAAAAAAACTACTATACTCTTTCATGTTAGCATGTATTTTATTTTAAGCTAAAAAACAATAACATTCCTCATGCTGATATGACACTTAAAATACACTTCAGATGTTTTAGTTTATTATTTTTGAATCGTTTATTCCAATATTGATCCAACATACGTATGATTCACTAAAGGACAAATTTTAAGAAACACTGACAAATCCTCTTTAACTTTTACTGATGAGTTTTCTTCACATCTGTTTGTCTAAAAATCAGGTATATTTTTGTTTACAAAGAAAAGGGTGATAGATGTCACAAAAGCATTTAAAATGTCATATGTCAAAAATTTATGCCTCTCTATGATTTGTTTGCAAGACGTCTATGCAGCCCTTGGAAACTGCTGAATAATTGACACTGGTTTTAATTGTTAATCTGATCAGATCAAAATTCTTGTCATAAACCTTTCATGATTTTCCATTCGCTAATTAATTAAAGGAAGTCAATCTGGCATTCATAATAAGGTTCTCAAGACTCTGCCCCAGACTTTCTTTTAAGCTTTCTCTGCATTTTTTTGCTCTGAATGTAGACTCCAATCTAGGTTTTATTTTGTTTTTAAGAATGTATGTGTCATTTTCTTCTTTCTCAGTCTTTCAATCATTTTCTCTATTTAGAATTTCTTCTCCCTTCTCAATTTTCATTTTTATACTCAGAATTTAGAATCCACATTGTTTTCTTCTTCTCATCAAAAAATATCATCTTCTTTGACTCTGAATCTCATTGGCATCTATTTGTATTTCCTTTGAATTGTTTTTGACCAATCCTGTGCTTGGTGTCTACCAAATGGGCATTTGCCCTAGAGAATAAGGATCATATTATATTTCTCTCTATATTCCTCTCGTTTTCCCAGCCATAGGACTTAACACGGTATCTTGATTATGGCAAATACTCTGTATATATGTAGGAAAAAATAATGAATAAACACTACAACATAAATGTGGAAAATGATCTTAATTTTCCAGTCTCCTGGGAGGTTTCTTGTAAGAGCTGTAAATGACAATTCCAAAAATTATGCTAGATTCAAGATCTCTCAAAAACTATTTTTATCTTAAGGAGAAAAAAATATATGTGTCCACAAATGGTGTTAGAAATGTGAAACATACGGAAAATACAAAAATTTCCTTATCTTGCACCATACATCTAAAGAATTCCAAAAGGATGGAAGATTTAATGAATAAACGCATAATAAAAATATTAAGAGACGTAGAAAAATTGTAACATACTTTACAATTTTAGCCATATAAAATAAAAATGTAGTTTCTATCAAAAGAGTCATAGTCACAAACAAAAGATGAAAAACAATTTCAGTTAAATTTAGTATATAAAAATTTAATACATAAAATAAATATAACAAACATTATATATCTAACAGAGAAATTCTTACAAAAGCAACCTAAAGAAAGGATGAATAGCCATTATAAAAGTGGACAAAGGATATGAACAATATTACCCCAAAGAAAAGTAAAATTAGTGTCATATAAAAAGATATTTAAAGTTACTAACAGTCAAAGAACTAAGAAAAGTAATTTTTAAAAAATTAAAGATTAGTTTGCCTCTTAGATTAGTGAAGATTTAAATATCCAGAAAATGCAGTATTGGCAAGAATTTGAAGAAATTACTCTGAAACCTTCCACATTTGAAAAAAGAAATCATGTACTATTCAAGAGGTTATCAATTGCTCAAGATGTGGAGAGCACTTTTACCATATGACTCAAAATATAATTGAGCAAATCAATGGCCAACCAAATTCTACATCTAAGAATTTATCCTACTGAGATAATGGCACAAATGTGACAATATTCATGCCCAAAGATGTTCACCATAATGGTGTTCAAAAAATTAGTTAATTGTGAACACCCTAGAAATCCATTGACGCAGGATTGGTTAAAGAATGGTATAGCCAAACAGTGGCAAATAAAATTAATTTTAGAGTGTTAAATGTGAAGGAAATTTTCTGAAAAAATAAGGACAAGCAGTGTTGCTCATTCAAAATAAAGATTGTAAATATATTCAAGATTGGGAGAGAATTAAAAAGAGCAAATTGTTACGGAATATTTACTGAGTGCTAAAAGCTTTATTCTAACTCCTTTATTTAATCTTCATAGTCAAAGAGAGTCAGTTGTAGGGGACTCATAACTACCAAGCATCAGCACCAGGTTTTATGTTCAGTCTCTCAGGGACCGGCCCCGTGGCACAGTGGTTAAGTTTGCACGTTCTGCTTCTCAGTGGCTCAGGGTTCGGATCCCAGGTGCAGACATGGCACCACTTGGCACACTATGCTGTGGTAGGCATCCCACATATAAAGAAGAGAAGATGGGCACGAATGTTAGCTCAGGACCAGGCTTCCTCAGTGAAAAGAGGAGGACTGGCAGTAGTTAGCTCAGGGCTAATCTTCCTCAAAAAAAAAAAAAAAAAAATTTGGTATCTCTGATTCCAAAGCACATGTTCTCTGTACTACCACTATGGAGTTCCAGTTTGATTTTGTTTTTGATATGCTCTTTTCTTTCTCTGTGACCCATGTATTTTATAGGTGAAGCTGATGACACTACAAGAAAGATAATTATGCTAATCTCTATAAAGTCGACTGCCTTTAACATACAACATATGCATGGAAATATAAATTCAGACCACTGTTACTGGAAATTTGTATATGTAGTCGGCCCTTCACACCCCAGGTTCTGCAGCTCAGGATTCAACCAACCTCAGAGAGAAAGGCCTCTGATGGTTGCATTTATCCTGAAAATGTGTCTCTACATAGCATTTACGTTGTGTTAGGTATTACCAGTAATCTAGAGATGGTTTAAAGTATAGAGGAGAATGTGCAGAGGTTATATACAAATACTACATCATTTAAATAAGGGAGGGACTTGAGCGTGAGCGGATTTTGGTATTGAGTAGGGGTGGGATGGGGGGTCCTGGAAACACCCCCTGTGGATACTGAGGGATCACTGCACACTGTATTGCACTATTTTCTATTTTTTTAATCTCAGTTGCAACTTTTCTGAAACGGACTCTTAGCATGGATCTAAAATGCCTCTTCTTCCACTGGAGTACTTTAGGTAGAGTTTCTTCACCTAAAAGCAGTTGTTCAAGAACCATTTTCACATATACCTGTTTATCCTCCAACATGCTTTCTTTCCCTGGGACATGATGCATTAATAACTGTTTTTTAACAGGCCTGAAGAGAATAAGTTTCAGAATTAATAATACATCAATGAACTAATTTTGTTTTCCACTGGCATCACTCATGTTCTTGCATCATAAAAATGCATATATTCACAGGCACAAGCATGCATTTAAAATTCCGTACCATTCAAGTGAAAAGCACACACACACACAATTCTTCTTGCTACTGAAGTATTCGAAAATGTCAGAGTGGCTTTCATATAAAACCTTTCAAAGACAAGGTCATAAAAAGCACATATAAAATCAGTTATCTCAGTGTAAGGAAAACGCTCAGCAAAAGTTCCAAACTTGTGGCATCCTGTATAGAAATTATTGTTTTGTTTTTCAGCTTCCTTTCTGTAAATGTATTTATGATCTTTTGTTCTATTTGTGTCTAATGATGCCTAAGTATAGTTGACATCAAAAATAAAATCCAGGTCATGAACTTTAGAACATAATAGATCATTATCCCGGTAGCAAAAATAAGGGGAGAAAGCCACATTGCCAAATCCAAGATCCCACCTTTGTACAACAAAGAAGATGTGAGAATAAGATGCAGAGTAGTTCGGACCCAATGCACTCAGAAGTCACCTACTGGACAAACAGCTATTATGTTCCTTTTATCTGCCATGTGCCAGTCACTGTGCTGAGCTCTGGGGAAGTGCGAGAAAGAAACAGGGGTGGAGGAGGGAGGGAGAGTAGAAAGGAGGAGGAGGGAGGGAGGAGGAGGGAGAGGAGGAGGAGGGAGAGGAGGAGGAGGGAGAGGAGGAGGAGGAGAAGGAGGGTCTGCTTGGTGTGTTTCAGTAACTGATCAGGAGCTTTTGGAAGAATGTACCATTTCATTAGAAAGCGGCAACTCTCTGAGGGAGGTAATGTAGCAATTTCAGGGACATGTATTTTTAGCAAATTTGGATTTTTAGAGAATCTAGCAGATCATGGTATTTGGGGCAGTCTGTAACTTTATAAAAATAGCAACTACATCAACATGGCTGTCTAAATGTGCTTGATCTGGGGGATAAAAACAAAAAAGTTGAAAAGAAAAGAAAAAGCTTTGTTCTTTTCAACCCCATGATTAGAACTTAAAGGAAAAAAAATTAATATTGTTCCCAATCCTTCTACTCACCGTCTTACTGTAGCAGAGGTGGTTAAAAAACAGAGACAGAGCCTTAGCGAGGGAGGAAATGGAAGCCGTCTCAAAATAGAAGGCCCTTCTGTGTCCACTTTCCTGTTGCTCCACAGCTATGGTTCTCAAAGTGCGGTTTGGGATCCCTGGAGGATTCCCAAGAACCTTCCAAAGGATCCTTAAATTAAAATTATTTTCATAATAAAGCTAAGGCACCATTCGCCTTATTCACTGCATGGACATGTTTGAGGATGGCACCTCAACAGGAGTCAGGAAAGTGGCCCCCAACTGTACAAAACCACATTCTGTTCATCACCCCTCCCACTCCCAGGAAAAAACAAAGTGCCAGTTCACAGAAGAAAGCCCTGAGGAAGTAGCACAATTCCTAATGTTATTTTTTGAGCCTTATATGTGTCTTTTTAAGTTATGAACGAGAACGTGGGAATTGGAAATTATCTGAAAGCAGGTCCGCTGCTTAGGGGCACTTGATGCCTTTCTTGAGGAAAAGCACTCATGTGATTGCTGGAATTGTGAGTTGAAATATCTGTTTTCCTTTTTCTGCAATACCACTTTCACTTGAAAGAACAGCTGACAGAAACTAAAGTTATTCCCATTTGGGTATTTGGCAGACGTTCTAAAAACTGAGTGAGGTGAGTCTCCCTTTCAGGAAAACAACCGACAGTAGGGGTTGTCAATGGTAAAAGTCAAGTTTTCAAGGAATAATTAGAATTTTGAAAAATGTCTCCACCAGCATAAGATTTACAGCTTTCCAATGCTTAAGGGCTTTTTTGATAAGAAGGTGAGCTTGATTTTGTTTTATATTAAACAGTAAATTGTGTTGATCTTTAGAAACTCTGCATAAGTCAGTGAACCAAGGTTTTCCAGGTGACAAATGTAAGATGGTGCAAAATCATTGTTGGGTAAAAGATATATCCAAAGTGCGAGACAGACCAGTGTCTTTTCACGTAAAGAGTTCAAAATGTATTAGTATTGTTTCAGATTACAGATTGCAATGAAAATTTTTTTTTTTAAATTCCATTTGTCAAGATTTGGTGTGGTATCATAAAAAAGAATATAAACAATTTTCTGGAAAGAGTTTCCTACTACATATCTGTGTGACACCAGATTTTTTTTTTTTTTTGTATACTTTAATACAGCAATTTGCTGAGTATCGAATGCAGAAGCAGATAGGAATCCAAATTTCTTAAATTAGGTCAGTCAGTAAAGAGATTTACAAAATGTAAAACAATACTCTTCTTCATATTCAATTTTTGGCCTTGGAAATACAGCTATTTTTAATGAAAATATATTACATTATGTAATTAATTTTGTATTTTTATTTTAGTGAAATAAAATATGTTTAAAGTTTTGTCTCACTTAATTTCTAATGTGGTAAATATTGGTAGCTGTAACTCAGAAAAGCAAAAAGCTGTTTGGAGTCGTAAATATTTTTTTTAGACTGTAAAGAAAAAATAGCTTGAAAACTGCAACTCTACAGCAACCCTACAAAGCATAAGACAAGGATGTGCTTTTTTCAATTTTTATAATGAAAATGTACGCGTGGGACTTTAAAATGCCATTTAAAAGACATTAGAGGGAGATGAGTAAATGTTGATACCCTTCCTCCCATTGTAGAGCGAACACTTAACTCCCAGGAAACTCACTCGAAGCCAGACTTCCTGCGTGCTCCTCCTGAACAAAGAGGCTAAGCCTTATTATCTTTTAAAATGTACAATTGGCTATGAGTGCTTTGATAATTCCCACAATAATTTATCCATGAAGACTTCCTAATAATTGTGATTTCTCCTTTTTGAATTCTCTCTGTGTTTAATGTTTATATTAAACAACTGACAACTTTCATCACATGTGGATCTCCATTGCTTGCTAGGTAACTTGGATTTTCTTTGCCTCTAACTGTTTTATGGACCTTGTTTCCAAAGCCAGATTAGAACGAACTTATTTAGGGAAGAGCTTGTAGTTTACTCTTCATTTGAAGCTCCTGTATACCCTTCACAACGTTCTGTTTAGATGAGATGCTAACCTACATTTGATCTTTCATTGTTAAGAGAAAAATGGCTGTGTCCCAAGTTATTGGGAATGTAGGCATAATTGACCTTTGGTTCTCTAAATATCCTTCATATTTCCCTAAATATGTCCCCCTTTTGCTTTCAAGAGCTGTTTTCATATTTTTATAAACTACTTGGGCAATGTAAAGTTGCTTCTTTTTATATAATAGTTATGCTGGTGACAAAATAGATCGTATATCTGCTTTCATCTATAATTTAATTTCAAATATTTCGGGATGCTTAGTTCCATACATTCATGTGTGGTTATTTGTAGCACTGTGCAAACTAAGGATGTTTGTTAATATTTGCACCCTACTTGGTAGACTACAATCAAAAGATTACGTCCCAGTAATCTCTTACTGTAAGAGCTTCAGCTTTGTTTAACTTCATCGACACTAGATGGTTTGCTGGTTGGTAACATGGATGATGAGATGAATTCAGCGGTCTTTCAGATTTACCAGTTGACTAGAAATATTTTCCGGGCACACGACTCTTCCATGAATTGTGTTGTCTACTGAGCCCAAAGCCTTGCACCACTTCAAGCGGACACTTGGCTTTAGGATTCTGAAACAGTCTCCTGTTAAACAACTCAACAGAGAATCTGACTCTTATTAGAAGGTTAGACGGATCCTGCTGCTAGAATATTGTTGCATGTGCCTCTTGTGAACCTGTCATGCAAGACACTTTCCTGGCATACGAAGGGCCAAAGGACTAGGACATGACTAGATTACACTGAAGGCAGAGTAACAGTTTTCCTGCCTGTGTGTAGAAAACCCTTGTACTTGTGGCAGAATTTTGTCTGTAATTAGCTTTTGTTTTAACTTGTTACCAATTACAAAGTTTATGTGATAGAAGACTTGTCACCTAGACAAGGTTACTGATAACTGACAGAAAGAACAAAATAATTATCAGTGATCAACCTAAGGTCAGTTTGCAACAATATTTATTCTGTTAGAATTCAAGGTTTCTTTAAATGTAAAAGAAAATGGAAAAGTTAAATAATGAGGAAAACTACAATTTAGAAAGACATTGAGCAAAAAAAGAACAAAATCAAGAAAAAGTAGTAATACAAAATGATATACAATGACTTACATTACCATATATTTATGGAAATTTATCCTTTAAAAGGTGTTATTCATATGCAATTTAATCTCATTTATTTATTTAACTTAATTTTAAATAGATAATATTTTGATTTTAAAACCCCAAGACATTGCTCTCGATATTCTCCGTGAACATGTTGCGTTGGACTGGGTAATCAAATCACAATTATATAACTGTGCATTTATAAGTAGTCTTTATGCACATTATAATTCCCACATATGGTACTGTGAGAATGAGTTAATTCAAAAGAGAAATAGATGGGCCAAATCGCTTACAACTTTTTAAGTATTATTGTAGAAATAGCATCTAATTAACTTTACATCATATTTAACCTGAAAAATGCTTTCCTTAGAAAGGTAGTGAATTGTTAGGTAATTATACATTTATAGTCTGTGAAATCAGTAATTAAATGGTAACTAAAATGTACTTACATGTTTACACACCATAAAATTACAGTATTTTTAACATACAGTAATTAATTTATATTTAACATACACTTGTGTATGCTTGATTAAATGTCAATTAGGTGCCTATTTGTGAAAAATTAACCATTACCAATTTATGGAAATATTAAGACAAAGCTAACCATTTTGTTCTCTTTTAAAAATTTTTATGTTGGTTTAAATGTCATCCTCCAATTCTTTTTTTTTTATGTTTCTGAGCATTTTTTTTTAATCTATATAAATACTTTGAATCGAACAGATTATATAATTCAGAAGAGATGTTAACATCGTGTCTATATAAAACATAAAACAAACAACAAAAAGATTTCTAACCAACAGAGATAATTTTGTTGAGATGGATCAGTATAGACATTTTAAAAGAAAACACATTATTGGTTCTATTTCTTGTATCCGTCAAGATATTTTCACCCTTATTATTTTCTCTATATTTTATGACTTAATAATGATCAATGAGTTTGGCTATTTAGAAATTTATCTTAAATATACTTTGCACAAAGCCTAAATAAAATGCCATTTCATAAAGCTTCATAATTTTCTTATCACTATTTTTATAACATACATTGTTCTGAAAAATGAATGTTGCTTCCAGATAGGTAATTATGAATACACCTGGATTATTTAAGCTATTTTTAATGATATATACATCTCTAAATAATGGGATGTGTATGTGTGTGTATGACATTAAAAAATGTGTTAAAAAAAGGACAGAGGCATAAGGGAACCCTTGATGACATTTTGATTGTGAAATTGTTTCTCATTTCCCCTAGTACTAATTGGTCTCTAGCTAAGATTTTCCCATTAAAAATTATTTGCTTCTCCATAGTAGGTTATAGCTGTCAATTAACTATGACAATAACATTTTCATAGCAAAAGTCCAGCATCTCAAATGTTTGGAAAATTATACATTCCAAAATGGAAAATGGAGATCACAATTCTAAGAACTTTGGAGGACACACACACACACACACACACGTAACACCCCACTGGGTAATATAATATGTTTTTAAAAATACTTCCGTGTCTGTATGAAGTTTATCAAGTACTACAATTGTATTTGACCCCTTGTATGGACATCAACCATGTCATTTTTTCCATACTATGTCAACATAAAATTGCCTATGGGTATAGAAAGATTGCCTGATTGGACGTTATTTGTTTTCAGGAAACTCCTCTATAATGATAGCTATGCAGATGTTCTAAAGTCTCTCATAGAGAGTGGTCATTGAAGTATCTAATGCTCAGTTGAATAATGATTAACATTTAATTTCACCAATTAAAGATTCTTACATTATTACAAGTTGTAATGTTCCACTTTTAGGACATTTTAGCCATGCCAATATGCTACTCATATTCACCAAAATCAGAAAAAAGTGGTCAAAGAAATCATACATGTCATATAGACAAACAACTACTAAGGTAATTTTAGTTTAATTTTTAACTGATTATTTTAGCTATAGTGGAGACATTGCTTGGATGTGTGCATTTGTTGCTAAAAGTCAAATATGAACAAGAGATTCAATCTACTATTGAGGGACCATTTCAACTGTCCAAAGAGTAAAGAAGTTCAAGGGTCCATCAGGAATGTTCTCTACGATGGTATGTTGTCTGAGGGACGAAAGTGAAGTGTGACTGCTGACTCATTACTGCCACTGATCCAAAAGACAGCAATACAGAGAACCATGTCCAATCTGGGCAACACCATTGTGTATCCTCACAATTAGTTCTCAAAGATCTGTTCATTGTTAACGTAATTAATCTGAAAGCATTTGACATGGAGCAACATCAGAAATACGATTTTACCCTTATTCTTTTACTCAGTTCTCTAATTCCTCCAAAGCATCCCATCACAGAATATACTCATCAATCTTTGTCTATTAAATTCTTTGAATGGCATAATAGGAAGCATTACAGAGAGGTGGATGTGAAAATAATTGTATTTTTCTCTTCAGAAGCCATTTTCCAGTAGTGCTGATAAATTAGCCCCAATTTATTTATACTTTTGATTTATTCCTAGTCTTTTACCAAATGTCTCCTCCTCCAATATATATAAATGCATGCATTTGAAAGAAGCCTTCTCAAAATTAAGATTCACACAGTGGTTATGGAAACAAGCCATCTACATATCTACATTCTAACACATTTATAATGAAGACTCTGTCTCAATACTTCATAGTAACAAAATATGTCAAAAAGTCACAGACTAAAATATTGTAGGTAATTGTCAGAAAATCCAAACCCATAGAGTCTGTGTTGGAATGTAAAATATTTAAGATATGACTTGTTACCCAATAGAAAACAATTCATTTTCTATTGAAAAGGTAATGTGAAGGAAATTGAGTACACTTTCTAGAAATCTTAATATAGCTTCAGTGCTTACTTACAGAGTATATCAGATTGATATTAAAACACCAATATATTTATATCAATCTGCAGCCTGCCATGTATATATTGGTAAGCACTTCCCATATAGGAGGAACCTATGAGTAGATATTTTTGACCTCTGTTTAATCACTTATTTTAAGACATTTTAAGTTTCTAGTGGTAACAACCACTAGAACCTTAACATAATTATGTTAGAAACTTAACTTAATTCAACTGCTCTTAATTGACTTTCCCTATATTTTCATTGACATAGTCCTCATCTGCCCAGAAAAACACAGGTTCAAAATTATAACGCTACATAAAATTGAGAAAATCAGTACATGACAATGAAATGTTAGGGAGGAATTAATTTAGCTGTAGCAGAGCTATATTGGCAAGTGGTCAGTAGTCTTGGAAAGATATCGCTTTGCAGGAAGAAGCAAAGAAACATCCTACTCTTAATCTCAGTGCAAAGGAGCACTGGAGAGATGTGCAACTTTGTTCCCTCAACCTGGGACAGCACAAGAGGGACTTTCTGAGGCAGTTAGAGTCATCCCCTCTTCTTCTCCATCCTCATCCAGGCATGTTTTCTATATTTAGTGGACACTGTAACTTGAAGAAAAATAAGTAACAGGAATGAAAGGGATTAATGAAAATCAAGAATATCATTTCATTAAATAAGAGAAGAGATAGGAAAATTCTGGGTGTAGTAGTTTTAAAGACTTTGGCGTTCATGTTTTCGTAGATCAATGGATGAAGGCAAAGGAAAATGACAGATTATTTCAAATCCCCACAGTCATATGAAATTCTTTATAGTAACAAGAACAGAAAATGGGACCATCATTATTAACCTGTCTCTATTAATCAGAATGCGTTAACAGCAAACCCAAACTCTCACTTATTTCCCACTTACGCAGGGCTGCTGTGGGTCCTGGATCACTCTGCAGGGCAGCTGTCCTCTATGCTGTGACTCAATGGTCCAGATAGCTCTAATACTGTTTGCCCAAACCAATTCATCACAAGTCTATTTCCAAGATCATTGCAACAATGGAGGAGGAAGAAATTGGAGAAAACTCCATGGGTTTTTCACTGCCTCAGCCAATAACTGACACATTTCCACATTTCACTGATCAATTTCTACCCTAACAACAGGATAAGTGCAGACTTAGGTGCACTTAAAAGGAAAGGAGAAATAGAGATTGGTAAATACTAGTAATGTTTACCAAACAACTTGCTAAGTATCTGCCAGACGCATAGTAAATTTTGGGGTAAAACTTTGTATTAATTTACTTTGCAAATGAGTTTTTCTTAATCCTCTGATTAGCAATTAGGAAAGTATTGGTACATGCCATCTTGATAAAGTAATTTTTACTTGTATTTGATACATAAAAAAATGTAAATAATGTCTGAAATCTGCAAAGTAAACATCCTGGGAAAATCAACTATAAAATAAGAGTTCAAAGAGATTTCCTGAAGAAATGGGAAGATAAGTGAAAGAGAGAAAACACGAACTTAAAGAGCTCATAAAAGAAGAACAAGAAAAAATAACACTATCAAGACTATGACAGCTATGCTAAAAGCTCCATTTAGTAGGACAAAATGTAATTAAAGAAGGAAAAAAAGAAAAACTTGGGAAATGCAAAATAAATGGAAACAAAGAATTAGAAGGAAAAATGACATATTGATTGTTGCAGGAGACCAAAAAATGAAATCCAACTTACATGCCAATGTCCCTGGAAGAAAGAACTGAAGTGATGTAGGACAAAATATATTTAAACATACGAATCCCCATGAGAGGAAAGGTGGCCCCTCATTGATTGCCCCAGGTGAGATCTCAGCACACTAACAGCACCAATCAGCCAGGTCAGGGAGCCATCTTGAAAGTAGATTTGCTGCCCCTGTCAAGCTATCCAAGGAGACGCCTGGTGGAACAGAGATGAGCCAACCCTGCCAAGCCCTATGCAAAGCGCAGATTTAGGGCAGAGTAAATAAATATCATTTTAAGTCATCAAATTTTGAGTTGTTCTATTTTAAAGCAATAGATGACCATATCATTTTCATTACATATTAAAGCAGAAAAGGGAAACCTTTCTGTAAAATACTTTAAAAACTGATTATCCATAGATGCCCATTCCCTGGAAATCACTGCCTGTGGATATGGAATAAGGAGCCATCCTCAGTTCGCTGAGGCAGGAGATCTGTCTGGTTAATTTATGGTCACGATGACCTGGGAAATTCAGGTTGGATACAAGCATTGTTGAAATGAGTGTTTGATCCATTAGCATAGCTAAGTAGTAAAATAATTTTATTTCTTTTTAGACAGACTAATCTTGGTAATGAATGGAGCGTTTCAAACACAATAGGTCAAAATGAAGATGCCATAGAAATAGGAGAGGAGGGGTAAATGTCTATATGTTGAGAATGCCACTCGTGAGTGATTTAATTGTATGCTATACCAAAATATACTTAATTACTATATATTTTTCTCTGTAAATTTGGTTTATCAATTAAAATGTCTATTAGAAAATATTATAATGGAAGTATAACAATTAAAATAACATAAAGATTTTCCAACAAGAAATATTTATTGTTTTCCAGAAGAAAACATAAAAATATTTACAAGTTAAAACTACAAGCTAGCGGAAAAGTTTCATTTGAAAGAAAATTGTGAATTATCTCATGATTTTACATGCGTTTGACAGTTACACTAGGCAAAGTAATGATATGGTTCTCTTAAAAGTCAGAACTGTGTCAAAATCTATGTCCAGGGGAAATTATAGATTTAGTGGGTAATTCGTCTGCTTATATTTTCATATTGCTCAGTGATTTCTAAGATATCTTGCAAGTAATCATACCCAAGACTTTCTTAATATTTTAATGGATATAAATTATTGAATCTCAAAAATTAAATAAAGCAGAGTCATATATTTTACCTGACAGAGATAGAAATATTAGGAAATCTGATGTTTTATCTTTTATCATTTCTTTTAAGTATATTCCTTCCAAATCTTATTTTGTTTTTGTTCAGCTACTTGTAAAACATCTGCAGAAAGAGGGGTTTTCAAATTGTAAGAAAATAGCAATTTCCAGTTGTTCATACTGCTTTCCTGTAAGTGGAAAAAGAAAGCAATGGGCCTGAATGCAATTCACATGTAAATTGCGAATTACTCACATCAGGCAGGTACATTATCTTTTAAATATTGGACTTCCTGTATTAGTTACTCCAATGAACTGCTGCACTCTACAGAGTATGAAACTGCAGCAGGACATTGACACTTTTTGCTTTAATATTTGGCATTTTTATATAAAGTATTAACATTTTGTTAGATTATGCAACAGACATTTTGTAAGTTTATTAATGAAAAAGTGCCAGGTAAATTTTCAAAAAGCATTTTCACCATAATTTCTAATACTGCATACGTAGATTAGTTTAATGCCAAAGCAATCCAATTTGATCAACATTATTTCAAACTTCTGTGTTTACAACAAATTAAGGTCAAATTGCATAAAATTTTAGAGTTGGAAAGGACCTCAGAAAGCACTTAATTAAATTGCTAATTTCACTAATGAGGAGGTTGAGAAAAACTGAAGTGACTTGCCCCAAGTTACTAAGAGTTAATTGTATAGGTCCCACTTGAAACTACTTTTCCCAATTTGTAGTCCATATAATTTGCACTAATGCAAAGTATATATCCATGGTCCCATGGAAACACCCTGAGTGCTTCTCAACATGAAAGTAGTGACAAACCAAATAAAAACACAGTTGAAATTCTAAAACTACCTTGTATATAATTTTCATGGAAGAAAATATGTTATCTCATGGAAGAAAAAACGTTATTGCCTCTAGTCTAAACATTTGCAAATGCATGCTTGTGTGTCTTTGGTAAATTTTTTGCAAGTGTGTATATGTACAGCCTTTAATTTTTGCTTTTATTATTATGCGTTGATATATGGTATCTGACACACACAAAAGCTAAATGTTACCTATTTTAAGTTCTAAAGAAAAATAATGTAGAAAGTACATGTAAACCTATCACTTCATCCAAGAAATTGAGCACACTAATACTTGCGCATACTTTTCAACTTCTGCCTTGGCCCATCCCCAGCCTTCCACTCATAAATAACCACTATCTTGAGCTTTGCAAGCTTTGTGTTTAGTTTCTCCTTATCTTGGTAAACAATTTTATCACATATGTACGCATGGCTAAGAAGTACATATTTTTTAGTTTTATTTGGTCTCAAGCTTTATAAAAATAGTCTTATACTGTATGCAGTCTTTTGGGAGTTTCTTTTTTTCCAAAATCAGGTATTTCATGTTTCTCTGTGGTGTTACATGTAGCTACAGTCCATTCATTTTTACTATTGTAAAATATTTGTTTACTAACATACAGAAAATATTTTATCCATTTCATAACAAAATAGTGTTCTGTGAAATATTTTATACATGACTCTTGAAGTAAATATACAGAAATTTCTCTGCCCAGTTGTATAGTGGTTAAGTTCACACACTCGGCTTCAGCTGCCTGGGGTTTAAAGGTCTGGATCCCAGGCGCGGACCTACACACTGCTCATCAAGCCATGCTGTGGTGGCATCCCATATGCAAACTAGAGGAAGATTGGCACAGATGTTAGCTCAGTGGCCATCTTCCTCAGGCAAAAAGAGGAAAGTTGGCAACAGAGGTTAGCTCAGGGCCAATCTTCCTCACCAAAAAAAGAAGATAAGCAACAACAATAACAAAATGGTATCTCATTTTGGTTGTAAAGTGCATTTTCCTAATTGGCGATGAAGTTGGACATAAGTATTTTCTCTTCTGCAGTGTCTCTTCAGATCTTTTGACAAACGATCTGCTGGATAAGTGTCTTTGTCTTAGTTTATATATTTTGCATCCTAATGCTTGTCAGCTGTATATGTTGCAAATATTTTCTCCTAGATTTTGATTCATCTTTTCATTTTCTAAAATTTACTTTATTGAATCGAAGTCCTGAATTTGAAGATAGTCTAGAGTATGTCTTTTCTTTTAATTAGCACATTTTGTCTTTGTTAAGAAAATCCTTCCCTAAATTCAGAAGGCTATTGTCCTGTTTTCTAAAATACCTTTGTGTGTGTGTGCATGTAAGACGAGGTACGAGTCAAGTTTCCAAGTTTTATTTATGTGCCATACAAACAATATAAAACCTATCTCTTTTTACTTAATAGGATCTGCCGTGCCTTTTCTGTTATATATTAAAGCCCCATAGATGTTTGGGGGCCACTTTTCTTTTGCGCTTGTTGAATTGTGTATCTCCCTTAATTCCCATACTTTTATTTTAAATTTTGATACTTTTGTGGGCATATCCAATCCTCTGCTTTCCTCTTCTTTAGTTGCCGTGCTATTTTCACTTTTATTCACATTTTAGAATTAGCTGGACAAGACTCATGAAAAACCCTGGTGGTATTGTGTTGGACTCTCATAGATTCGACATCAACTTTAGGAGAATTGACATCTTTGGGACATTGATTCCTTCCAGCCTAGAACAGGGCATTTCTTCCATATATCTGGGTTCCTTTTAATGTGGAGTTTTCTCATTTTCTCTGTATAGGTTTTAATGATCTTTTATGGGACTTATTCTTAGGTGGCTTGTTGTTTATTTTGATAGGGTATATAGTGCTTTTTTTGTTTGCTTTTGTTTTGAAACAGCTTTTTTACAGTATAATTGATGTGATATATTTTTTAAATTTTAAAACTCTTTGTTTCAGTGCACAGACATGATAAAAATAGATTTTTGTACTGATCTTATAGCTGTATATTCTGCAACTTTCTTATTATTGTTAGTAATTTGTAGCATTTTCATATTTTAAGGTAGTTAATTAAATTACCTATATTTATTCCTTCCTGATCCTTATTCTTTTCATTATATTTTCTCCTGCACTGTTTGAATTTCTAGTAATTGGTTGAAGAGCAGCTAAGACAGTGGATATCCTTGTCTTGCTCTTGGTTTTAAAGTTGATAGATTCTAATGCCGCTTCATTAAAGGAGATATATATTTATTTTTATTTATTTGAAATGTATTGTGTTTCCATATCTATAGATTCATGTTTTTAATAAGATTTGAAATATTTTCAACTATTATATCTTCAAATATTACATCTCCTCTATTTTCTCTTGACTCTAATTGTTATATATAGTATGCCTTCTCATTTTGTCCTCAGTATATCTTTGTAATTCTTTCACATCCTCATGTTCTTATCTCTTAGTACTTCATTTTGTTATATTTCTTATTTTATTATATTTTCCAGTTTTCTGTTTCTCTCTTCAACTCTGTCTAACATGTTGCTGAACCTTTCTATTGACTTTCACTTTAAACAATTAGAAATATATATAATAAATGTAATACAATATAATATGCATCATGTACTATAATATATAATGTAAATGTCTATATATATTTATAATCTCTATATATGTACATATATATGGTCTAGAAGTTCATGTGTTATCAGATTATCTGTTTATTTCTGATAATGACTTATTGCTGATCAATCTTTGAAATTGCTTCATTTTTTATTAAATACTCATATGTAACTATTTGATATGTTATATCTGACAATTCCAGTATTTTCAGTCTTTTGAGACATTAAAACTTTTGTTTACTTATGTTCATTTATTTGTGCTCACTGCCTCTCAGTCGCGATGGCTCACCTCTCATGTATTTGTGTTCCTGGATTGGGAATTCATTATTTGACCTCATAGAACTTATAGGAGTTCTATGAGCCTAAATTAGGATACTCTACTCTAGAGAAGATTTGGTTCAATCAGTTACGGATGCCACCACCCCTAACTTGTCAAGCTCTGCCTCTCTTGAGGATTCAGTTCTGTCCTCAAGTTCTACTCACTTTCCCTATGCCTCTGATGATCCAAGTCTCTCAATTTCCATCACAGGATATTGAATTGATCACATCATTTATTGCAGCAAGGTCTATCTTCAGTTCTCCATCGTGCTTTGGCAATGGAGCCTGGATATATCGAAATATTGAGGTTGTAGACCACACCTTCACATAGAGAGTCTACTTTGGTAACTATTCACAATCAATAATGAAACGATATTTTTAAAACTACAGTTAAGCAGTTTATCAATGTACATAAAGGCAAAGAGATGTGATTAATTGGACATTTACAAACAGTAATGAAAAGTAGTATTTCTTAAATTTAACTTATTTATTCATATATCCTTTAAAATTACAAACAAAAGCATGTTGTTAGATAGACAGATATATAGATACAATAATGAGTGCAGAATTAAATATATGTCATGGTTAATGATCATATAGTTAGAAAATTTTAAAACTATATTACTGGTATTATTTTATATCCATGACCAATTAAATGTAATTTTTGCATTGGAATTTTCAATAAAGTTCAGGTAAAATATTGTTTTCATAATTTGCTGTTAACTAGAGAGAAAATAAATATTAAAATGTCTGTATATACTTTTTATTTTTGTTACCAATATAATGCTTCCTGCCCCCCCAGAAGTTAGATGTAATTATATCATTTAAGTAAACATCCTTTGTTTAGCTATCTTAGTATTTGTAGATAATTTGACCTGATAACATGTCTTTGGTGTATCCAGTCTGCACAGGTGGCTTTGAAGAAATGAGGTTGCCTCCTAATGGAGACTAACCTGGAGTTAAAAGCAATCATGTGAGATTCAGTGAGCAGCATGTAACTGATTGTCTGGAGAACTAGTCAGCTATTGATATCCCAGTCAACAAAATTTATCTGGTTTATTGCGCGATAATATGCACATTTTGCTATTACATGTATAAATCTCCCCTTAATGGATTTTACATAAATAATTCAGTGAAAATATATTTGTTTTTAGTAAAAACCTCTCATATTTTTGGAGGTAATTTCTTTTGTGATTAGATTACAACCTGACTAAAATAAGTTTATTTCTATACACTTAGTAAAGAGGAGTTTCTAATAATATATTTCTTAAAAATTTCTTAAAGATTTCTTAAAAACTACTCTTCTCTGAAGAAAAAAGTTCCCAATAATTTATTAAAATATGTTATTTCATCTTTTATGTACTGTGAGGAACTGAACCAAAAATCTGTATGAACTTTACATTCTCCTCCGTACTAATTTTAACCTAATATTGCAGAACTAATGACAGCCTTGAGAAATGCTATTATCAATTCCAGCTGTCTCTTGCATTGAGATACTCTGAATTACAGCAGCGTTTTAAGAAATGAAACTCTGAATAAAAACCATTACAGAACAACTTCTGTTTTAATACTTTTGCAGACACCTTATTTTGTGGTTATCTCCTTTCATCACAGGAAACAATTTATGACAGCCTAGTTATTTTACTTCTTTTTTTCATCACTTAGTTTAAGACTGTTTTTGTACTGAATCGTTGGTCTTCCTGAACAACTTACCTACAATCTCATGATTTGGACTGCCTCCAATTTGATATTGGTATATTTGCTAATTCACCCAAGGGCGCTTCCTGTTTCTACAGATGGTGTGGATCATCTCTTCTGGATTCTCTACTTTCTTAAATATGAAATTATAGCTCTCCTACATCAGATTTATCTAATCAATTTAGAGTTTCAATAAAGTCTTCCTCCATCTGTGTTACAAGTTCCTCCCAGATTCCTCAGATGAAAATGTACATCTATTGTCATGCATCTAATGTAACACTTAGCAACCAGTAATACTTGTACTTACAAATAAGTATGTCCCTTATCACATTTCAAATCCTAAACATAAGGTATCTGCTCATATGTACTTTGGTATGTCTCTTTTTCTATCAATAATCTGCGTAGAATGTAATTGAAGTTATAGAAACTTTGTTGTTTTGTCAGTATCATGGTGTGACGTTATTCCACAGGTTAACTGAATAATCTATTTTAAGAGCATCTCTAACTTTTTATTTAGTATTTATTGTGTACTAGCTATGTGAAAGCATTTTTGATTTGATTTGGCAATTCACAGAATGGTTTGTTTGAAATAAAAATGTAGTAAAAAATGTGAGATATGAAGTTAGCAAAATAGAAGCCAAAAAATTAGATATGAAATTGACTTCCAATGGTCCAAATCCACTAATTTTATGCTGTCTCACTAATTCTCTGCAGTTGTTGTTGGATACTTTAATCAATTTTCTTTACTTAAATACCCGCATGATTTTTATTTGCAAATTTTAAGAAATTGTCAGGTTATAAAAGAATACCCCTTTTTACTCTCAGACTTTCCTTTAGGGAGTAACACATATTTCTGAGACGAATTTTGATTGTGAAAAGCCTAAATCACAAATGTAACTTCAAGAGGTTCAAGAGCTCCCCAAGTAGAAATTCAGTGCTAGCTTCTGTCTATGTTTCAACTAACCCTTATGTTGCATACATGAAATTTTCTCCCACTTAACTCTCTTACATCCAGCTTGAGTTGGTTAAGGTGAGAAATAAAATTGACATACATAACAATAACAACACTGTTGACAAAATAGTGTAATACCAGGTGCAATAAGTAAAAAAAGATCATTTTATCTACTTTTCTATATGTTCAAAATATTTTATAATTAAATATTGTTGGTAAAATACTGTATTTTTAAAGTTCCATTTTGATTATGACATATATACCAATGAAATAAGAAGACACTTTGGAAACTATCTTTCTTATAACAGACCCTACATCCAAATAACGCTGTCCTCTGTGCCATTTAAGTAAATCAATCATTCCTCTTGAAAAGCTCCATTTCAAAATTCTCCTTTCCTTCACACATCCTTCTTACAAGCCTATGAAATTGGACATCTCTTTCCGTTGTCACAGTAAAATCACACATTTTTTCTTAATCTTGTAGCTTTTATCTGCTAGTTCATCTATTTCCTCTCCTTTATTTTAAATTTTTCATTTACTCACCTCTATTTCTTCCACAACTCATTACAGGTGGTTACTATAAGCGAATAGATGGATAAGTAACATCTTCTATACTTTGCTATTTTACTCACCTGTCATGTTAATTGTCTGTCTTCCATATTAAAACATAATTAGAACAGCAGGAATTTTGTCTATTTTGCTCACTGTTATATCCTCAACACCTAGAAGAGTACCTGATCTATAACAAGAGTTCAATTATGCTTGTTGAGTGAATGAATAGATAAGCGAATGAGTAGAGTCCACCCTTCACCCAGTCATTGCAGTCAGACATCTGGGAATCACTCATACCTATCCATAAATGTCATGAGCAACAAAGTCCTTCCTTTCTAAATTCTTAACCTACCTAAAATCTATCTACTCCTCTCTTCCCTGAATGCCATCACATATAACTATATTCTAAAGGGATCATTTCATTCATTGTCTTCTGAACTTAGTGTGATGTACCTGTTTGCTTTTTATTTGTCCATCACCAAATAATTGTTGAAATGTATCATTTACTGCTGCCCACACACATCCTCTTTAAATCTGTATTACAAACCCTGTAGTGGTTTAAAGTATTGTGCTCTTTAGACCTCTCAATCTCTCTCTGTCTTATAGAGATACACACTCACACCCACATCATTACACTGTTGATCAACCTATTCCTGAGTGCTACCCAGAACTCGTTCTTAGACCTTCTTCTCTTCTGTAAAAGTTTTAGGTGATCCCTGCCAATTCCAAGGCTATACATTTCTTCATTTGCTAGTGACTTCCAAATTTATAATTTCAGTCCCAATTTCTTTCCAAGTCCAAGACTTGTATATGAACTACCTGCTGAAAATCTCTGATTAAAAATCTAATACTAATTTCGTATTTCACAGTCCTAGAACATATCCCTTAATTTGCCTGTCCCTAACCATCTTGCCCGCATCCCTACTGGACACCACCGTTTATCCAATTGCTTCAACAAACAGCCTAGGCGTCATCTTTTGCTTCTCACTTTCCTCCCATGACTTGTATACAATTCCTGAGAAAGTTCCATTTACTGAGAACTCTTCCATGACCTCTTCTTGCCACTGTCATAGCTGTGATCCTAATCCCGGTGACTTGCACTTCTCAATCAGACTATGGCTTTAGCCTACCAACTGGTTTCACTCATTTCATGCTTGATCTCCTGAGACTAATTTTCTACAAAGCAGCCAAAGTAATGATTTAGAATATCTAAATCATACAAAATCACTCAATAGCCTTTCATTACATTCAAACTACAATCCCAGTTCCATATCACAGCCCACAGGGTCCTTAATGATATAAACCCTCCCTCCCTCTCAGATACTTCCTAGCACACCTGGTCTTGCTCACTGCACTGCAGCCATATCATTTTCTTTCTACACTGCAATCTCAACAACTTTCTTCCTGCCTTGGGGCTTTTATACATTTCTCAGACTGGAAAAATTTTTTACCAGATTTTTTAATTACTAATTTTTTTTTTTTTCTGCTCAAACATTACCTCTTCATGGAGGCAATCTTGTAAACTGCAGTGGATATTTCATTGAGTGAACCAGATTCTCCTTTTAGACCAAAGAACTCACTTCCCCAGTACCAGGAGCATGGCTTGATGTTAGTGCTTAGCTCAGTCCTTCCTAGGAAAGGGAGTTGCCTCAATCAAGCTTATACCCAAGCCCGGGGGCGAGCCAGTGGCTGGTGGCTGTGGGGGAAGAAGGGTGTGGCTCCCTTGCTTCAGTTAGAAAAGCCCTGGAATGGTAATCCCAGCCCTAGGGCTCCATGTGGAATCCATCGAGGCCTTTGCTGCTATTGCAGCGAGTTCGACCTCCCTTTCTGCCCTGTCCTGCTTCATTACAATCCTGCTTCACTTACTCCCTCAAAACCGGTGCTTGCCAGAGAGCTCCCCCGTAATTTTCCTGCGTGCAAATGCCCGTTCCAGAATTTGTTTCTTGTGAAGCCAACCTAAGGCATACGACAAATACCCATCTAATATAGCAATCCTTTGCTCCATAAGACTTTATCCAAATGACTTGAATCAAATTTTTTTCATAGCTCTTCTCACTGCCTGACATTAGATTAAATATTTAAAAATCATTCTGACTGTATACACAACAACACAAGTGGAATGAGATGCCCCATAGGGTAAGGGTTTTATGTATCTTGTTCCCTACTTTATTCCCAGCATCCAGGAACTGCCCAATACCTACATGCTATTATTGAAGGTGTTTCACAAATTGAGTGAGAGGTGAAAGAACCTCATTTTATAAAGACATTAAGCATTTGTTAGTATATTATTTAGCAATCCAATCATTGTAAAATGTTCATTAGGTACCTACTATGTTCTAAAGATATCTCTTTTGAAGATAATAGGAATAAAATATCTCTGAAATTTCAGTACTTACAGTGTCATCAAGAGAGATTATGGTGGACTAACCAGTAAGCAGACAAACATTTTTTCAGAGGTTTAAGTGTAGGTGTATATTTGCCACAAAGGAGAAAATGTGAATAATTCAGGATTATAAACAAAGTTCTCTAAATGTGCCAAGGCAGGGAGTTAAGAAGGATCCTGTTTTCCCTGAATAGATGTGAATAATTTGGAAAGCCTGCGGCTCAGGGAACAAAAAGACATATGTTCTGTGATGAAACTGGAAATTTGTTTTAAGAGTCAAATAGTAAAGGGGTTTTGGATAACATGCTACGATTGTTTGCTGGTGACAAGAAGCCATTGAAAAATGTTATGCAATGGAGTGGCACGAAGAGACTGTTTTATTTTGGAATGGTCATTCCAATGCAATGTGTTATATTAGTCAGATGTGAGTGAGAATGTAAGTAGAAGATCCCAGGTAGAATAGATAAGTTAGAGATGATTGATAATAATATTTACTGAGCATATGCAATATGGCAAAGATTATTCCAATCTCTTTAAATACATTAACCCGCTTGATCATCCATTAGTTAGTTATTACCAACCACATTTTACTTATAAAGGAACTGAGGTATGAAAAGATTAAATAGCTTGCTTGTGGTTACAAAATTTCATATGTTAGAGCAGAAATCAAAGTCAGTATATTAAGAACTTCTTAATTTCCCTCTACCAACTTATTGCAGGTAAGCCTCTTACACTCCTTGCTTCTCTTAACTCATCCCTTCAGGCTCCTTCCCTAACTCGATAAACCATTGAACGTGCTTCCATACATGAGTTAATTGATTTCTGTTCCTGTGAATTCACGTAGGCAATTGGCACATAGGCATCTAGACAATTCTCACTCCATCCTTTAGAATCTTTCACAACCCTGCTCAAAATTCTCACTTACATTCTACTTCTCCATGTGTTTAAGTATTTGAATTACATGGGTATACAATTTTCATCTGATTGAGTTGTCCCTACTTATTATTTTTTAATTGAATCTTTCTTAAAGCTTCTTAATAGTAAAGAATTTACACCAGGCTGTGAATTCTGCAATTCCTCATGGCCTTGAATACAGCAGTGGTTAATGAATCCTGTTTACTGACCTATCAGCAACTTATGATTCAAAAAATATTCCTTAAGTGCTTCCTTTGCCAGAGACCTCGCCCGTTGTTAGAAATACTGAAGAAGGCACCCGATCCAGGAAGAGGACACAGGAGCCACACTTCACTGTGTCTTTTCCTCACAGAGCATGGGCGAGATGTAGGTCCCTCCTGTGTACCTGGAGGCTGTGAGGACAATGACTGGAGGGAAGGGGTTGGCAGGAAAAGGAATTCCCCCTGGCGGCTTGATGAAGCATGAGCACTAGTACCTAATAGTAAAAGCAGAGAAGAGAATTAAGAACTGGACAAAATGATTGAACAATGACCAAGAAAAATGAATTAGTACGTATGGTTCATGTGCAAAAAACTGGTGTGAAGAGAGCTGATGCCTTCTGTCGTTGAGAGAAAGGCACCCAGTTGGAACCACCTTTCTCTCTTTTGTGGGCTGTCTTCCTTCCTCCACTCCTAACTGCTCCTTCTCCATTCTCCTTCTCCCTCCCTTAAGGTCTCAATTTTATGTCTTCCTATTGGTTTACTTTGCATTCCCTTTTCTGAAAAAAAGAACTCTACCTGCCTGGAGCAGATCTGTCAAAGAACCTTCTTATCTTCAGTCCCTCAGCTTCTCACACTGATCTTCAAGATCTTCCCATTTAATCACTTTCTAACACAGAGCCTGGATACTCGTTTCCATTCTCACCTTTGATTGATTTCATTTCTCCTTTCCTCTGCCTTCACCTCTACCATACTAAACTTCACTCATCATTTATATTTTAGCTTGAATATTTCTTCCTTTGAGCTAAATAAAAAGCATAATTATATGTAACACAAAGGGCACTCACTTGGGGGCTGGCCCAGTGGCACAATGGTAAAGTTTGCACGTTCTGCTTCAGTGGCCTGGGTTCCAGTTCGGATCCTGGGTGCAGACAATGGCACTGCTTGACAAACCATGCTGTGGTAGGCGTCCCACATATAAAGTAGAGGAAGATGGGTGCCCGGATATTAGCTCAGGGCCAGTCTTCCTCAGCAAAAAGAGGAGGATTGGCAACAGTCAGCTCACGGCTAATCTTCCTCAAAAAAAAAAAAAAAAAGGCACTTGTATCAGGATCTGTTCTATAAAACAGATATTAAATATATATATTTATGTGTATATATACATATATTTTGTTTGTACATATATGTGTTTATAAATATATCTGCATTTAATATTAAATGAACATTTAATATTAAATGAATATGTTCAAATATATATATTTGTTTACTTCTTGAATATATATTCAGCTAACCTTCACCCCAAACTTACATAACAGTCATTTTTTTTTTTTTTTTTGAGGAAGACTGGCCCTGAGCTAACATCTGTGCCCATCTTCCTCTACTTTATATGTGGGACATCTGCCACAGCATGGCCTTTGCCAAGCAGTTCCATGTCCGCACCCGGGATGCAGACCAACAAACCCTGGGCCACCCAAGTGGAACGTGTGCACTTAACCACTGCGCCACCGGGCCGGCCCCAACAGTCATTTTTATAATCATCATTTTGCAGAAGAAGAAACTAAGGACGTAAATGTTAAGTAGCTTGCCCTTGGTCACAGCTCTAGCAAGAGGTGGAGTTGAGTTTTGAAATCTGGCCAGCTCTGAGTAGAATGCAGATGGCTGCCCTGAGTCCCTTAGGCTAAGTTAGATCTCCCTGGTAAATGACGCACAGGACCCTACACATTTTCTCTGCAGTTTTCTTTCCATGGATATTTATTCAAGTAATGATGTGAATGATGTATTCAGTGCTTCTCTTTTCTGCTGGGCTCCAGGCTTCGTGAGGGCAGGCATGGCATCTGTTTGGGTTCCACTGCATCCCACGCACTGGTACAGGTCCTGGCACACAGTGAGCATCAGTAAATGCTCATGCACAGACTGGTAAGAGAGCAGCTAAATAAACCAATTCACAGCAAGAAGAATGCCAACTGCTAAAGGTGCCTGACTGTAAAAGACCTTCTACTTGGCTGAATTTTATGTAGGATGACATATAAAACTTTGTCATAAATGACTAAATAAAAACGGATATTTCTCAAAATTATCCCACAGAAAAGAAAGTCACCTTGTATTCGAGCCCTAACAAAGTATCTCATATTACAGGGCACTTTTCTGACAATTTTATTTTGAACTACAAAGTTCTGTTTTGGGGCAGACATGTGGCCTGAAAGAGCCTCAATCAATACTGGCTCAGGCTGCTTACAGAGGTCACTTGAAGTTACAGGCAAAAACGAGACAAAGAAATTGAATACACATTTGTGAATATTTTCCTCAGAATGAGCTCATAATTGCAAGTGTTGAATGTCATTATATACAAGTATTTTAATATAGGTTGAAAAGTAATATAGTAAATATTTTAGTCACATCATGGAGCATGTGAATTTGCATTTCTAGAACAAATAAAAATGGCAATATTTTTAGTGTTATGTAAATCAGCATTTGCAGCTTGAGATAAACTCTCTAGCAACAGCATCATACGTCAATCCCAAAAGGTACTGCATCTCATATAACTGGGAGGGAAGTGAAAAAGACGCTCTGAGAAGGGCAGTGGGTAGGTGACTCATGGAAAGGACATGGTGATGACTAACTCACTGATATCCAGGATCTGAGGGCAGAGTTTAAATTAAATTCCTTAATTTAATATGCTGGTTTGAAAAGTCCATAGCTCTATATTGATAATTTATGACGCAAAGGTAAAATTTGCTTTTATAGACGTATATAATCAAATAATTAAATACCCAATTAATTATATAAATATTACTATAACTATATAATTCATCACATATAATCATAATATAACTGAGAATATATGATCTGTTATATAACTACATATAATATACATACATAATGACCAATATATAATTATATATAAATACTACATTTGGTTATATGTATGCATACAAGTGTAAAACTAAATTTAATATTCATATATTCCTGTTGGTCAAACACTTTTTGGATCTTTTCATTGGAAAATCAGAGGAGTATTGTTGTACTCATGTTCACCTGACATTTCCCCAAATGTGCAATTTCTTGTTCTCCGTCCTCCTGCCTTTCTTCTATCCCAGCAAAGTTAAATAGACTAACTTAGCCGCTCAGAGAGGTGGCACCTTGATCAAAATGAAGTTGGCTCAAGCCCCAGTGTTGTCCTGCCTGGGTGTGGGTCCAAGTGACGGGTAAGAAGGAGACAAGCCAATTCAAGAGGAGCAGAGGACCAGTGTGCTCTTTCTACTTTTCTCTCTCTCTCTTCTCTTTCTCTTCATTCCATCTGAACTTTGAAATACTAAACTTGCACTATAAAAATATGACAAATTATATTTATCAAGTAAATTTATCCATGTCTAAATGAACAAGCATCCTTCTTTTGAACAGTAACAATTTTTCATAAACTACATTAGTGTCAGGTTAAATTTGTTATATGTTTTGTGGAATTACATCACTAAAATCTCTTCATGTACCTTCCATTTTCTCAGTTCTTCAGGCCCCGTGATGATACAGTCATAAATGGGAGAAAAAAATCTAAAATGTAAAAGAGAACATAGCCTCTGACAGTCATGGGAATTTAGATCTATACAGGTAAATATACAAATAATTTTAAATGTACTGTTGTTTCAGTTAAGGAGCACATTCTCATTTTTCTATTTTCTGTCTAATGACATACTCCTTGTGGTGTACTCAGTTATGCTTATAAGAAACAAAATATTGCATAACATCTGCTGTGTAGGTGTATTCCAGAGGTTCTATCTATAATTGCCAAAACTATGAATACATCATACTCATATGGGATTTTTTACATAGAACATTTTCTTCTTAATCTTCATGCTTAGCTTAGGAAAAAAGTGTTTTCAAGTGCTTGTTAAATTCATACATATTTTATTGTGAATAAAAACACAATTTGAAAGATCTTCTATCCAAGAAATTAGTTTAAATAAAATATTGTATTATAAGCCTTCATATTGTATACAGGAATATCTGTAGAATATGTATTCAGTACTGAGACAGCTGTATTTTGAATCTAAAGATTTTTTGCAAGGAGAATGGATAAGGGAATGCCCACATGTTGTGCGTTGGTTTCTTGCTGGGCACCATGTAAAATGCATCCCCAGCAAAAATTTCATCTCTCATGTGTTTTAAATTGAATCTGTCTTTCTTGATACCTATGTAAGAAAGCAACATGCAATATGTGGCTACGTGTTTCAGATTTCAGCATCAGCCTTGATTCGTTTCCTTGGAAATGGTGAGCATCAAGGAGAGTAGACTAATGTAGTCTGTTATAAGTTCACAGAGTCATAATTCTTGCCAGCTGGGAAATCCATTGTGCTCACTATAATATTTTGGGGGACTTGAGCTTCTTTCTCTCTTTCAATAACTATTGAAAGTTCCTTGTGATATTAACTATCATAATTACTAACCAACCAGGTTCTAGTTCCCGCCTAATTTCTGGGAATGTGATTTACCTATATTTACAAGAGACTTCCATGACCACCCGGGCAGCCCAGCCAACTGGATGAAAGCTGGACCTGGAGCCTGGCTGCCTGGGTTTGAGGCTCATCTCTCCCATTTGTTATTCATGGCCTTAGACAAACTGTTTCATATGTCTGTCTCAGCTTCTGCAGATGCAAAATGAGAATACTAAGAGTTACTACCCTTAGAGGGTTACTTAGAGAACGTAATGAGTTAATATATGATTATTTAGAACAATTCCTGGCACATAATGAGTGCTATATAGGCTGGCTTAAAAATTCTTATAGGAACTATTTAAAATGAAAAGCATATACTTGCCTCTGTTTTCAGGGAAGGTACTGTGCAGTAGCTAACACTGCCCATTCTCCTTTGGGCTTCAGTGAAATACATTCCATGTGCCAGAATTTCCATTCATCGCTTCATCGAATGCTTACTGAACACACTCTGCGTCAGACCCCGTGTTAGTGACAAGAACCAAGTCTGAGTAAGGCGGCATCTCTGTGCTTTAGGAGCTGGCAGGAGAGGGGAGAATCTCACATATACAGGAAGCTAAAAGGTGATAAATGCGTTAAGTAAGCATCTTTGCAAGGTGAAAGGACATGGAGAGTTCTAATTAAGGCCATCCTGAGGTGACCACAGCTAGAACACTGGAATCAGCACACCTTAGTTTAAGTGCTAGACCTGCTCACGACAAAACTTATGAGCAAAAATAAACTCCCTCACCTGTAAGTCTCCATTTCCTTTCTGCAAAATATAGGAGATAAAGCACTTAGCTCACAAGGTTGACATGGTAATATTATTTTTTACAATAATGGCTAATATTGATAGAACATTATGAGTCAGGCATTAGGCTGATGGCTTTAGATGGGTCCCCAAGAACTGTACAGAAAGTACTTAGACTAATGCCTAACACGTTAGGAGACATTTGAAAACAGCCATTAACATTTGTTTTATTTCCTTTAACATCACATGAATCTGCATCTGAGTTGAAGGATAGCCATTTCCAGTAGTGAGTTCTTCCACGGTAGACTCGAGTTTCCTATCTACTTTCTAAAGAGTCTATCTGTGTGTACTATTGGATAAAGACAGAACACTGGCAGAAGTCATCTTCTTAGGGGGTTTATGGATATGTGGCTCTGCCTGGAGTGATTCTGTGTTTTACTGAATGAAGATAAATCATTAATTCTGAAAGGTCATAGTAACATCCAAAGGAGCCTAA
This sequence comes from Equus przewalskii, assembly GCF_037783145.1. Taxonomy (NCBI): domain Eukaryota; kingdom Metazoa; phylum Chordata; class Mammalia; order Perissodactyla; family Equidae; genus Equus; species Equus przewalskii. The sequence continues at coordinate 73,467,439 of NC_091846.1, forward strand.
CATAATCTGAACACCTAGTAGGGTAAGGGTGGGTAGTGCAACTGAACACAGGCTATTTTAGTCTCCTCAGCCTACGACAAATGAGGACATGATGGTTTCTGTATCTAGTGATAGTATAACCCCCAGACGAGTCATGAGTCAGGCTGTTCCCAACCCATGTTCATTGGTAATTGTCTAGCTTTAGAAAATCCAGCTATACAATAATTTGGCTTGATAGATTAATTTCACTGTTGTGTTCAGAAGGCACACAAGAGAATGGTATGAGACAAAGTCAGAGCATGTAGCAGGTAGTAAGCAAGAAGAAGGAATTTTAATTTTTTCCGAGACTGATGGTAAGCCAGCTATAGGTTTTAAGCATGTGAATGTCATGGGTATATTTTACATGGTTCTCACAGTTCACTTGGCTGCTAGACCGAGAGCACATAGAAGGGATAAGAGCTGGGCAGAAGACAGATAAGAGTCTACATTGATAGCCCTGGCAAGAAATAGAAAGCACCTTGGATGAGGGAGTGATAATAAAAATGGAAATGATGTGATGGGATATATGTTAGTGAGATAGTTGACACTATTTTTTTTCCATCCCAACGTTCCTAACCTGAGAATGTATAGCATCAGGGACTAAGCAAAAGAGATGAAGCAATGAAAAAGAATCTTGATTTTTATCTTGAACAACTGTTGGTTCCACATACGTAAATGTGGAACTCTGAGGAGGGAAATGATTTTGGAAGTATGAGAAATAAAGAGTTATTTTTACCAAGTTAAAATTGAAATACATGTTAGATATTTGCATCAACATATAAGCAGGTAGCTGGATGTATGATTCTGGAGTTTGTGTATGGAAATATTAGTTAGACATCTATTTGAAAATCTTGAGTTGGGTATAGAATCTAGTCCAAGAGAAAAGTTGGGGTTAGATATGGAAGTGAATGGAAACACTGAACAACAGAAAATATTTAGAGGAGGGACGAGAACGCAGAATAAAACTTTACTAAATGTCATCACTGAGAGATGAAGATGTAAGAGGCGTCAACAAGGAAGAATGAAAGAGAACTACATGAGAGGTAGAATGAAAGGCAAGAAAGGCAGTGTTCTGGAGGGAAAGGAAAGAAAGGACGGTGCAGCTATTTTCTGATGAATGTTGCTGAGGTATTACTGAGGAAGATCTCAGAGGCTGATGAATTTGGCAGTGTGGACACCTTTGGAGACCTCCATGAGAGCAGTCTCAGTGACGCGATGTGGCCAAAGTCTGTTTTCAGTGATAGAAGAGCTGGGAGAGTGACTATGGAGGGCAATTTCAACATGTTTTATTGAGGAAAGGCTTACAGAATTGGATTGGGAATTGGAAAATAATGTGAGGTGAAGGTTTTTTAAAATTTTATATAACTTTTTAAAGATTGGGGATATTGGGTCTTGTTTGTGGGATGATGAGAAGAATTTAATGGAGAAAAAGAAATTAGAGATGCAGAAGAGAAATTGCATAACTGCAGAGAAAATGAGAAGTCAATATGGGACAGGATCTATAGAATAAGAGAAGTAATTGGTCTCTGGTAGAAGTAGGGACATTTCATCCTTAGTAGTAGGACTGAGGGTAAATATTATAATTTCAGAAGCAGATAGATTGGCAGATAGGTGGTGGGGTGATGAGCATATTTTTTAACAGGTGCTTTAAAAAAACTGTCTTTCCTATTTAAATGACTCTATAGAGAAATGCAGAATTTTTCTGTGCATGACCCCAGGAGGCAGCTCTAGGTTATCCCTACAAAGCTGAGTTCTGGGCCTCCCTTTTCCAGCAGGCTTGGTGTCCTATCCAAGTTCAATTTCCCAGCAATTGAGTGTCCAGATGCTGAGGAGCTGGCATTTGCTAGCACTCTCCCAAATAGAAAGCTTAAGATGAATCTGCCTGTTCCCCACTGACAGTTGCACCCTCAGACAGCAACAAGGTGGTGAAGTTCCTCTCCTGGAACCTATACTCACAGTGCCTCTAGAACTCTCCACAGAATGCCAGAACATGGGAACAGTATACCTGGGTAAACCTTCCCCAAGAGTTCCTGAGCCAAGTGCTGCTCAGGACTGCTGTCCTTGTCCATGGCAGAGGGCTTAGTCTGGGTCACCCCAAGGGCTGGAGACATCCCCTAGAGGTGAGATAAGTTATAAGAATGGACAATAACCAAGTGACCACATTGTTTGTCTGTGGGCCCAAATTGCCTTAAGATAATGGGAGCAAACATCCGCTGGAAGGTGAAGGTGAGTCACTGTGGATACCAGGTGGCTCAGAGGTGGGTGAGTCACCTACTTTCCAGGTGTTCACTGGATCCATAGGGAGCTAAAGCCTGTGATAAGGCAGGTTCCATGGGAGGCAGGTGACGGGGTGAGTGCATTGTTGCCACAACACTCCCGAGTGGGCAGATCACTTAGAAATCCTAAAGTTCAAGGGACACCTGGAGTGAGAAGGCTGCCAACAATTCCATCATTTGGCTCCTTCTCACAAATGTGTAAGTCCTTCTGAGCCCTACAAAGAAGAATGAGAGGGTAAAAACAGTCCATTTGGAATCTTTGAGAAGAGAGCTGGGCTGCCTCCCATGGGAGTACCTGAGCGGAAGAGAAATTTCTTGATGGAATGGGCACATTCATGCAGTTGAGAAGAACCCGGAGTTGGAGACAGGCAGTTAATTTAAAACCCTGATTGCAGATTTAATTGTCTGAATTCAACAAACGGGAGGAGAGAGTCATACCTACTTTATTCCTGAATTGGTTGCTGGTGATTTCAGATGCACAGCAAACACAGCTTTCTGAGGAGCTTCCCAACAAACTTGTTGAGATCTTAAATACCAATAGAACCCCTTTACTGAAGCTGCTCAGAAACAGTGTGTTATGGTACCATGGTTATACAAAACTGCAGGTTACATACACAATGTCAAGAAATGGAGTTGTCTGTACCCAGGTCTCTGGGTCTCCACTCAAAGGAATACAAGAGACAGGAAAACAGGGGATGGAGAGAGGAGCAAGAGAAGGCAGGCTGGTGGGCCAATTGTACATAGGCTGCTTCTTGCAACAGAAGTTGGCAGTGCCTGCGGACCCAGACTTGTGGTGTGCCAGAATATGACTTTCCACAAGAGGCCAAGAGAACCAGGGCCCCCTGGATCAGTCAAGATTCTGCCCACGAGTTCCAGCACAAAGTGACTCTTGCTGAGGATCCCCCCGAGCACTTGCACAACAAATTGACTAAAACACCTCTACTATATTTTCATTGTACATATGACTGCATATATCAAATATATTCTCATTGTTATTCTTATTGTAACTTGTAATCAATCAATACTTTCATACATTTCTCATTAATCGTACTGATAATATATAGTAACATTAGTTCTCTACAAAGAAAACGACTGAAAGAATCATAGTGTTTGACAAGAGATCTAGACCAGCAATCGGAGATCCACGAATCTACTTTCAATGATCCACCACTGAAGTGTTCAGACATGGACAAGTCATTGAGCTTTGGGCCCAGTTAGCAGAGCTGCCAGTCCCAGACTCCGTCCCTCCTGGAGGGAACACACAAGTGATGGATACACCGTTGTCATCAACATCAGCATTCCTCAACAGTGAGCTGTGCTGTTAGCTTTTGTTCTAATTCATTTTGAGTTTATGTAATCATGTTTTACCAATAGACTGCCATCAGTTTATATTATTTTTCATCAGTGAAGTGCTCAGGATCCCTGTCTTTGGAAATAAGTTACAAACATGTCACATCATGTTACTGCTTTTCTCCGTGAAAGTGAGTGAAATGATTCTTTCCACTTTAGTCCCAACGGTAAAGGTGGATTCCATTTTAGTCTAAAGGAAGAGAAAACTACTAATAGAGAAAGAGAGAGAGAGATTGAGAGAGTAATGAGAGAAATGGTCAATGGGATATACTTTTATTTCACTGGCTTTGAGTAAGTAAATGAACAATGTTAATTCTTCATTTAGGAGTATACTCATGTTTATACTTTAATACTAAAATACAGTCATGATAATAAATGCTTAACAATGAATAAGCAACATGAGTTTAGAGCCTATTTAATTTCAATTATGACATAATGCATGTCTAATATCAGATTTTATTGACGTACTTTTTTTTAAAAAAAGATTAGAGGTTTTTGTTTTCCTCTTTATGGTACCAATGCATTATTTGTGATGCATTATAATAAAAATGTGTTGAAATCAAATAATATTTCAGTTGATATAAAGATAATATTTTATTAGAAATGATATTTGGCACTTAGACTAAAATTTTCTAGAATTTGATATTGTTTCAATTTTTATTTCTCTAAGCATCATCTTCTACATCAGTAGCATGAAATAATTGTGCTATGATTTCTACAATCGTTTTCTCCTTTGGTGCACTATAATTATACGTACACACTTCTCATCTGTCTCCTCAATCTCTCTCTCTCTCTCCATATTCACATTCAGACATATTTCTAGCCAAATTCATATATATGCTAATTATTTCGAAAGAAAAATAAAAAGTAATCCAAATATAAACATATTTCTATTAATTAGAAATAAGAAGAACACACAGAGACAAATATCTTTATTTTTAGAATACTTTGAACCAATGGAAAAATATATTTTCTTTTAAAGATTGACACCTGAGCTAACAACTGCTGCCAATCCTTTTTTTTATTTTAAAGATTGGCACCTGAGCTAACAATGGTTGCCAATCTTCTTTTTTCTTTTCCCTGCTTTTCCTCCCCCAATCCCCCCAGTACATAGATGTATATTTTTAGTTGTGGGTCCTTCTAGTTGTGGCATGTGGGACGCCGCCTCAACATGGCCTGATGAGCAGCGCCATGGCTGTGCCCAGGATCGGAACTGGCGAAACCCTGGGCCACTGAAGACAGAGTGTGTGAACTTAACCACTTGGCCACCGGGCAGCCCAGAAAAACATTTTGTAATAGCAAGTCATATTCTTTAAAAAGAAAAATAATTTCTTTATACACAAAAGATAATCTCATTTATTACCCATGATTCTGGTCTTGATTTGGGAAATCAAAGCAAACTACGTTACATTTTAAAAGTCATTGAAATGTAAGCAATAAGATACTCATTTGGAGACATAATGAGCAATTATCTTAAAAGTAATGGCGTGCCATTCTAGAATTTTTATAGCTTAAAAGTATCCCTCAGCTCTGGGAAACTGACGAAGGTTCAAAGGTGCAGTCCTCAGGGAAAGCGCGTTGGGCACGTGTTCTAGTTCTTCAAAGGAGAGTTAATATGATGTTTTCAGAGCATAATTTTGTGTCAGTGATTCAAAGAAATATACACCCATAATATTGGTAAAATATTTCTTTTCCTTCATTATTTCAGTGAGTGACTAATCAAATGTAGTGAGAAAAACATTTAAATCAGTCAGTAGCATGGAGATTACAACAATATAAAATTCCCCATTTATCCTATTATTAACTACTGGGGCATTGAATGATTTCAATAACCATTCTTTTGTATCTTATACCTAATTTTAATATATAGATCTTTCAAAATACTCTTTCTAGAATAGTTTCTTGATTTGTATTAAATTTTTATACAATCTTACCATGAGTCGGCTGCAGCCTGGAGCTAGCTGCTGGCTAGGATTAGAGCAGTTACCTGTAGCAGGGGATCAGAACAAATGTAATTGGGATACAGACGGATTAAACAAAATATTACCTCCATTAAGACCACATGCTGAACAAATCAGTCAATGAGCCTTAGGATATCACGCTAACAAAAAACTCATGAATTCTCTGCTTTCGACAGTGATTTCTTCTATTCTGAAATCACCTCATCACTTTGTCATGTAAATTATCTGCCTATACTACAGTCATAGGCTTCCAAAGGGATGGTCAGTCCTAGGAAAGCATCAGAATGAACAAATCTATCATCTCTCTCTCTCTTTTTTCTTTAAAGATTCGCACCTGGGCTAACATCTGTTGCCAATCTTTTTTCGTTCCTCTTCTCCCCAAAGCTCCCAGTACATAGTCGTATATTCTAGTTGTGAGTGCCTCTGCTTGTGGCATGTGGGATGCCACCTCAATCTGACCTGATGAGCGGTGCCATGTCTGCGCCCAGGATCTGAACCGGCGACACCCTGGGCCACCGAAGCAGAGCGCCTGAACTTAACCAGATTGCCACGGGGCAGCCCCTCTATTTTCTGATAACATTTTTTTAAAAATCAAAGTTCTTAATCGTTTCTTTTAAAAAAAGAAACAAGTGCAAATGCTAAAAAGACTATACTGAGGTAGATTTTCTTGTACACAGTTTGGGAAAGGATAAACAAGTGCAATTTTTTTGAAAGTATTTTGACAAGGTTTATACATAGCCTTAAATATGTCTACAAATTTAATCCATTCTTTCAGTGCTTTGGTGTTAGTCTACGAAAATATGAAAAATGTCTGCGAGAAACCAGAGGCAGCAGGCTGGAAGGAGCAAGTAGAAATCACTCAATTTTCTGAATAAGATCAACTAATGCACTGTTGATTTAAACTGCTCTTATACGGGACAGGAATCATTTTCTTTTTTATTGATATAATATTTACTACATTAGTGGGAAAATGACAATTATAATACTTTACCTTTAATAAATAAAATATCGGGATTTTCTCAAAAAGCTATTTTTAGGAGACAAATTCTAAACTTGAGGGCATGAATTTTATTCCAATTCTTCCTTTCCATTCCTTGATTTTGCTGAATAATAAATGCAATCGTTTCTATGTCCTTACAACAAACACCATATTTTATAAACGTTCTGAAAATGAAAACGTTTAATAAATATCAAAGTTTCATGATTCGGTATTCTTAGTGAAAGTATTTAAGCATTTTGCAGTATTAATCTTGCAACAGAATGAAGAAATCTTGGCAACTAATTTTCTTCAAAGTTATATATCTTTTATTCATCCCTGGTCTATAGGAAATATAAATATCTTGTTTAGGACTTGAAAGTGCACATTCAAGATGCTGACTCATTTTCAAAAGTTGACAAGCCAGCTCCAAAATTCAAATGCAGAAGTTTTATTCATTTTATTTTATACATTATATGAATATGACCATGTTAAATGTTATGCATATTTATTCACAACGGGAAAAGGAGTATCTTGATTTAGGTTATATCCTATGTAGGGTAGAACTTTTTTTCTGGATATAGAAAAGTTTCTGGTATTAAAGTGATTTTAAATAGGCTTTTGAATGCTGAAAATATGAAAGATCAATGCGTCCAAAAGTAGTATCTTAAGAAAAATGGAATGAAATGAGAAAATACCGATGATGTTAACTGGGATGATTAGAAATCAGTGTTTGAGCAGTTGAAGGAGGGGTTTCTGCTGAGGCACAGAAGCTCCGGGGAGATTCGCAGTAAAGGGAATGCCTTGTGTGAGAGTAATGCTGGGAGACTCTGGCATTTTAATCAGTAGAACACAGACAATTGAAATGGACAGTTAGAAGGGCTTGTGAAGGAGGTAGAAGAATATGAGAAGTGACACTATACTAATTAAAGTTAAAAAGTTCAGCCGGTGTTTCCCACCCTCAGAAAGTCTTGATGCATGATGTTTAATCAGTGATTCAAGACTTAGAGGATAATGTGGTCAGATATGTTTGAGGAATACAGGAATAAACAAAATTAGAGAGATCCTTCTCTGTCCCCTGAGTGCACCCTTTTCTCCATCTCCCCTCCAATTTCATTTAGTTTGCATCACCTTTTAACAGACCTGATATAATGGCCTCCTAACTGGAATTCCCACTGCCAGTTTTCCCCTCTTGGAGACACACCCTCCTGAAGAACTGTCTGTGCTATTTACCATCTCTAAAACGTGGACAAATTCACCATGTCCCAGGGAATCACAGCCTAGTGATCTCTTTGCATAAACCTAGTTATCCACATAAAAGGTTGGCTCCCCAAAGTGAGTGAACCAGTGTGGTAATGGGAATCTCTAGTGAACGGGACCACACTTGAGACATGACGGAACTATTGTGAGGCGCCAGACACGTAGAGATTATCTCCTCATGTGCTTAGAATAAGTGGAAACAGTGTCAAGTATGTTTATTGGAAAGAAAGAGACAGCAATCTTTCTTCTTTGATGAAAACTTGAAGATCATGATTTAACACTTTTGAAAGCATTAATAATAAAGCCAGTTAATATTTACTGAGCATTACATACTGTCAGACATTAGGCCAGTTACTTTCTATGTGCTATTTAAATGAATTCGAACAACAGTCTTATGAACTAGGTGCCACTATTCACTGCATTTAACAAACGAGAAAACTGAGACACAGAAGCCTAAGAGTACTTCCTCTTAGGCAATCAAGCAAGTCAGGATATGAAGTATTCTGCCAGAATATGCAGCCAGAATATGAAGTCGAAAAGTCTGGCTCCAGAATCTGAACCATTGGCTCCCGATCCATCTAGACACACAGATTCAACCTAGTTTGTAGCCATTCTTTTCTTCTTTCTTTCCCTCCTTCCTTGCTCCCTCCCTCTCTGCCTCCCTCTCTCCCTCCCTTCTTCCCTCCCTCCCTTCCTTCCTTCTCACAACCCACCGCCAATCCTGACAACTCCAAGTGTGGGACACCAGTGCACGACAGAGAAATGACTTGACTCACTGCGCTAGGGCTGACTCCAAATTATGACACACTGGCCTCTGGCTTGAAGCAGAACCAATGCCTCAGCATGTTCTAGTTATCACAACAGGGGATTTTCAGCCCAAGGAATTACAGAAAAGCATCCCGGGAAAGAAGAAAGCCAACTCTTGGGCCTTTGAAGCCATCAACCCACCCATGAATCATTCACCTGTTAGCCTATTAAACTAACTTATTAGCAAATATTTAAACTGATACTTAAGGGCCCAACCTACATACAGACAGACTATGATTATTTTTATTTGGATAACTTGGCAAACATCTTATTGAAAGAAAGTGAGTCTGTAACTTCAATAAAAATCACTTCCAGTATGGTTGAACAGTGATAAAATTTGAACTTAGAAGTAAAAATCAGAATTAGGAAAATTTGTCATCACCATGGCAAGTTTGACAAGTTCCCTGTGCTTAAAGGCTCTTTTGTTCAGTGGTGATATTAAAAGTGTGAATTTTTTAATTGTATAGTGAAATGTGTCAACATTTGGAAGATGTGAGTAATTGAGTGAACTTATACTTTCCAAATGACCAATGAATAATAGTAAAAATATCCAAGGGTGAAAGATACATTCAAAATTCCAGATAGATCAATGGATTTTAATGTATCATAGTATGAAGCATTTGTTAATACGGTTTTGGTTGCAGCTAACCTCTAAAAAAACCCACCATTTGTCACATTTTGATGCAATATATCCTACATCAAAGAAAAATATCCTGAACTATTTGAAATGACCACTAAAATACCACATATCTGTTTGAAGCTGCATTTTCACCATATAATCCAATCAAAAGACATATTGCTACAGATAGAATGCAAAAGAAATGTGAGGATGCAGCTAACTGCAATTAAGCCTGCCATTACAGAGATTTGCAAATATGGAATGCAATTCCATCTTTCTTATATTTTTATAGTTCTTTTTTCATGAGAATATTATGTCGATAACACTCATGGGGTTATTGTTATTTTATGTTAATTAGTTTATAAACAAACATTTAAATTTTCTCCATTTTAATTTATAATAAGCTAAATGTTTTTGGGATTGGTTCTCAATGATTTTTAATAGTGTAAAAGAATTCTGAGGTTCAAAAGTGACAGGACAACTGTTCTGAAGTTCATACTAGAGGGAACTTTGTTGCCCCAATGTTCATCAGAGCAGGTCCTCTTCCTAGAGCTAATAGTGAATTTGTGACCTGTGCAAACAGCCTTGGAATGGACTGGTAGGACTTCTGAGAGAGAGAGGCAAGATTCTCAGAATAACCTGTTGATCAAATTAATCCTGCAGGCAAATGCTTTGCCATCTGAATAACTGCCACATTCAAAATCCATCTATTTGGTAATTTTTCTATAGTTTTTCATTTCACAATTTATGAAAACACTTTCCTTGTTAACCCTTTTTCCTCTTAATGAAATGCAGTCCAATTTTCTCTCACACACCTTCAGCCAACTTGTTCTGGCTGCCTCCTTTCTTCCTTGTCACTAAGAGCAGAGCTGGGAAGGCGCTGTACATTCCTTCCTTACCTGGGATGTAACTTTCACATAACTTTGCTAAGTGGAAAATATTTATCACATCCGAGTGATTCTGTATTATTATATGTTTGGGGCTTTAATTTATTCTTCTCTCTTTTCTTCTTTATCATATTTATTCTATTATTTCTTGGCAGATTTTTAACAGATTTTGACAATTTAAAACTGATTTTTTCCAGACATGTAGAGAGACTTTAGAAGCTGTCTAACCCAAGCTCTTTTATTTTTCAGATGCAAGGACTAGAGCCAGGAGGAGCAATGTGATTTGGGTCACATGACTGATCAGTGAAGAGTTGTGTCCCCGGCCAGTTATTCTGCACGAGCCCACCCCTCGTGCACAGCACTTTTCATCATGTCCCTTCTTCTGTGGGGATGCTCCTGTGTTAGCTACACTCTAACCTTACTTTAGTTCAAGCTTATGTCCTTTTTCAAATTGTGGAATGTACTCAATGGTAATAGCATGCCCTGCCAGGAAAATTGTTAGCACAGCGACTGAATTTTCATGGAGGCACAATAACCTTACTATGTGCTATAGTTTATGCATTCACAGTTTGCCCCATAATTTCTTAAAAGCCCAAGTGGAAGATGCCACCGAATCAAATGTCTAACTGTGACAATATTTTTTCTCCAAAGATCTGTTTGCCACTAAAGACAGATTTTAAATGTCAGCATCTTTATTTTCAGGATAGGTTAAACTAGTCTTAGCAGTAAGTAAAGGACAAAGGGAGTGTCACAAAGAAGCAGTTATCAGAATGGCGGGGGATTCAAGAACAGCACCCTTCTACTCACAAAATAAAATAAAATAGTCGGAACAAATGTTAACTAGAAGGTCTATGTTAAGGAAAAAAAATAAATAAGAGCCCAGAAACTAAACAAGGATTTCTGCTGTTGGGAAAAGCGCTCCAACACCACGTCATCCAAGGTGGAATGTGAGGAGAGCAGGGAACGAGGGTGTAGACAGACAATAGAGAACAGTGTGGAAAAGAAAGAGCAGAGGGAGCAAAGGTCACCACAAGGAAAGTGGAAAGAAGTGCAGAGCATAGAATGGACTCCTGGTTGTTACAGAAGGTCTCTGGGAAGAGCTGGATGTAGGAAGCTGCCTAAACTTGCCAGGCAGAGTTAGGAAAAATGTGTGACCATCAAGGCCGGTTACCAGTGGCAAGGAGATGTTTGCTATCGCTCCCCTCCTCTTTGTAGAATCAAGGTATAGATAAAGGAATATCTAGGAATAAAGAGACTTGGGTTAATTGTGTCCAACACCCTTTCCTAGGTGTACACAAAAGGAAGAAAGAATTTATTCACTGCCCCTCCCACAAGTCCCTTGTGAAGTGCTGACTAGCAGAAGCTTTCCCAGGCCATTCAGAGCCAACAGGAGTATGGCTGAGGAAAAACAGGTCTATGCTAGCCCAGAGGCGGAGGGGCTGTGTGGGGATTGGGATTGGGGCAGGGCAGTGGGAGGGGGAATCCGTGCTCTTGGTTTCTATGTGGTAAGAGCTATCTTGCTGACAATAAGTTTTTATGTGGCTCTTAGTAGAAGACTTCCCTGAGAAAAGCACCACTGACTCAAACGTCCTCTCTCCACTTTCTGCCAACCAATCAATGTCTCGCTAGTTCCAGGTCCGGGAGCAATGATCCTTGATTCCTAGGATAAGTAGAGTGGGTGGAATCATGTGGAAAGAAAGCTATATAGTAAGTAAACTAGGAGGATTATTAATTCGTGCTAGAACCACTGGACTTTGGACCGAACGGTCCCACTTTCACACCTGGGCTTTGTCATTGTGACCTTCAAGGGCCTCCATCTCCTCAATTATAAATGGTAATTGTAATAGTTTTCTGGTGGCTTCCGTAACAATGTACCATAAAACAGGTGACTTAGAACAACAAAAATTTACTGTCTCACGGTTCTGGAGGCTAGAAGTCGGAGACCAAGATGTCAGCAGGGCTGGTTCCTTCTGAGGACAAATCTGTTCCATGCCTTTTCCCTGTAGTTCCATATTTTGGTGATTTGCTGGTAATCTTGGGTGGCCCTTGTCTTCTGAATGCATCATCCTGATCTCTGCCTTCATCTTTACATATATTCTCCCTGTGTTTCTGTCTTCAGATTTCCGCCTTTTATAAGGACAGCAATGACAGTGAGTCAGGGGCCCACCTCCTCCGGTATGTCCTCATCTCAGCTAGTTGTAGCTGCAATGACTCTATTTCTGAATAAGGTCATGTTCTGAGGTACCGTGGTTAGGACTTCAACACATCAACTGAGAGGGAGGCCACAACTCAGTCTATAACAGTAATATTAAAAATAACCTCAGAATTTTGTGAAGATGAAATGAGATAACATCCACAAAGTACTTGGCATACACAAAGCCCCAGCAACAGAGCAAAAAGTCAATAAACGAGGCCTGCCATGTGAACGTTTATCTGTAAAATGGAGTCCAGGAAACTGACTTAGTGTTTTTGTTAAGATTTACTGTATCAACGTGTTACAAAACACTTATTAGAGTCTAGAATATATTAGTGTCCTAGAAATGGTAGCTTTGACGGTGGTCTAATGAAAAGCAAAAAAGAAACAGTCGGCTTTTACAATGTAGGTTCACTGGCCAAGCAGGGCAGACAAGCAGGGAAGAGAAGAATGTGTAGGTTCCAGGAAGCAAGAGAGAGTTCGTAAAGATCCCGCTGGCAGCAGCCCTGTGAGCTAGAGCTTTAGGAGCACAAATCAAGCAGCAAAGAAAATCCTGAGTCCAGGTCTAAGAAGACATGAAATCTAAAAGCATAAAATGGGATTGTTAAAATATTTAATAGATGTACTACTATCATATGCATATTTTGACTATGATCTGCTAATCTACAAACTTCTTTTTGCTAACGTGACACTATGTTTCACAGTAAAATTAATGCTAGGTTTAACTGGCATGATAGAAATTGTTTCCAATTTTCCTTCTAGTATTGTGAGTATGTTTTTCATTAATGAGCGAGGAGTTGAATCACCTATGCAAAATACGCCCGAGGTCAAGCCCAGCTTAACTCTGAGCATGTTAAGCCGTGTGCACTGGCTTTGGGAGGCATATCTTAATTAAAAGTATAAATTTATATTTTAGATGGATGACCTGAAAGTACCCTGTGTCTCCCAAAGTCTGTCCACTTTTATCGTAATTTTGTTCTCTGACTTGTCATTGTTGGTCCTTATCCTTTTCCTGATATAAAAATATCTGCTTTTTAAGCTCATTTGTGTATTTTCTTTGATGGCAATTTTGGTCAATGCATTCCATATGCTTATTACACAAAGTTTGAAAATGTTATGTCTAAATTCTTTACATATTTTGCATCATCAATGTTTTTGTACTATGGATTGTCAGCTTCATCTCCATTGAAAAAGAGCTGATGTTTTTTTTTCCTTGAAAAAAATCCCCTTTTCTTAATATAACCTGGTATTTCTCAAAGTAATGCAACCAAGCATATCTTTTTATTTTTCCATTTAAAGCCTATAAATATCTTTTGTTACTAATATTCCTAGAAGTATCCTTGGGACTATCTGGTTGAAATTGTGGTGAGGAGGTCCACAGGCACTGTTGAAAGTGGATTAAGGCCAGTGGAGAAACACACGGAAAAGTGAATGTAAGTCTACACATAGGGACAGGCGGCATCGGTCAGGGATAGACTCTAAGTCACGCACAGGAGGAAGTCTCAAGCCAAGGCTCAGTTCCATCCTGTGCCACATAAACACAACGTCAACATGAGTTGGTGTTGGCCACTGCTCTAACACCAATTCAAGTGACAGTAAATTTTTAGGCAAAAATTTCCTATTTTACAATAAGAAGACATTTAAATGAAAATGTCATCATATGTAGTCAAAGAAAATAATTTGGATTCTTCGTTATTGTTTTTAACATCTTTATATTAATAACACTGATATGGCTGGGATTTTAATTGTTTTTCCAAACTAAAGGTTAAGTAGGAACTTCACACTGCCCCTCTGCTCACCTTAAAAATACTTTAAGTGAAAGTCACATTTAACATAAAGAAATCCTCACCAGTCGGGAAACTTCTGAATTGAAACGAGTTGAAATTATTGATAAAACCTTGGGGAAATTGTTTAAATCTCTTAAAGACACCAGGTGTTTCAGTAAGGTTAGTTTTAGAGATAATTACTGTTTGGATAATTGATAAAAGTGATGATAGCCTATTTGTATATGCATGTTTGATCTTTTAAAACAAACGTCAAAATATGTTGCATGGATAGACACAATTTGTAACTGATAACTTCATTTTATATTTGTACTCCAAGAAGTACAACATCTAAACACTAGTTGAAATAAACAAAGTTTATAATCAAAAGTATCATCACTAAATTATAGAATTGCTCAATTTCTTTTAATATTCACTCTTTTACTTTCTCTGGAGATTTTTGTGACTGCTTCCATTTGCTTTAGCCTGTGCATAGATTTTGGATTATACTCAACTGGGTTCAGAATATTAAGTCTAAATGATTAACACTTTTACTTTTTCCCTAGTCATACTCAGCCATAGCGTCTCTCAGGTTGGTCAGAGTTTATTCTGTGTAAACCATTTCTCAAAGTCTTTGGGTTTTCTGAGTTACAGAGGTCTATATATCTCTCCTTCTCAACCATTTCTTCACAGTCTGTGGGTCTCAACAGGTGGCAGTATTGCCCCCTCAGAGGGGGCAATTTGGCAATGTCTGAGGACATTTTTGGTTGTCACAGCTGGGATGGGGAGGGGGTGCTCTGGCATCTTTGGGTACAGGTCAGGGATGCTGCCAAAACATCTTACAATGCACAGGACAGACCCCCAATATAAAGAGTTTTCGGGCCCCAAATGTCTATTATGTCAAGATTGAGAAAAATCTATCCTAAGTCATTCTGAAATGACATTTTAAATGATTATAATAACATTACATTGATTTAATGTTTCCTCATTCCTACCTTGGAGTCTATTGTCTTCCTATAGTAATTGATTCAAATTGGCATTTTGTAGGGAGTGGGTCCAAAAAAAAGAATGCTCTTAACAATTGTCTACACACATTTGTCTGTGCATCAACATTCCAAGAATAACATTGAAATATGTCTTAACTAACAATTTTCATTCTCATTTTGCACTGTGTTGGTGCCATCTGCTTTTCTGATAATTATTTTCACCTCTTTTTTCCACTCTTTTATTAATAAGATTATCCTAAAATATGTTGCAATAAATTGTAGTAGAAATTCTTGTTCATTTTATGGTTATTTCAATCATGTAGTCTTACTCCAAAATGCAGAATGTTGGAAGTATCGATGTATATTAGGAAAAAAGGCTTAATAGGTGTTGTGTTGTAATGATGATGATGATGACAACTGTTAGTACTACTACTGTAACTAACATTAACTTTACACCTAATAAGTGTCAAGCATAGTGATGAGCACTTCACTTATATTAACAGATTTAAATTTGGGAAAGTTATAAAACGTCGACGTTAATCTCCCTGGATAATAGCTGCTCATGGCTTTTTTCATTTTAGTCTCACTTCCCTACTGGGCAGGAAGATAGTGAGTATTCAGTAAATGCTAGTTAAGTGACTATATGCTTGATGAATTTAATCTCATTTCAGAGAGTTATAGTAAACGAATAATCATCTGTTTATTTTCTGTGCCATTCATTAGGTTCGATGTAGAGTCTAGGTCAGCCTTATCGACGACTGACTTTCCTAATATAGTACCTGGAACATGCCCGTCTCTTAAAAAATGCTTTTAACTGAACAAATGAATGAATGTTGTACGAATGATTTTACATGTCTATCATTTTAACAGTATAACTGAGGCTAAAAATAAAACCATTGGACAATGCCACAATCTGCTTCCATGAGGTGATCTTTAAAAAATTGATTAAGAAGGGTAAATGTTATCCATTAAAGATTCATCACAACTGGCTTCACTCTTTTTTGATAGTTTTCATTTATCTATCTATCTATCTATCTATCTATCCATCTATCTACCTTATATCATCTCTTCCTATCTACAATGATAAAATGAGTGAAGGACTGTGAACTGTTTCACCCCATTCAAAGTTGTTTATTATCCATGCCAGATCTCTTTTCTGGTGAACTGGAAGTGCCATCAAATTTAACAAGCACTAGGTATTATCATTTATAAGAAGGAGAGTCAAATGCCATTTCTCTTTGCTTGTTAAAGGGACAGATTTCCATCAACAATTTCTTATTATTATCCACCATCTGTGTGATGGCTTTATATAATTACTTGCACAGTAAAAGACACTGTAGTGTCTTTGATAGGCCTTATTTCTGATAAACAGAAAATAAAATTAAGCTTTCACATGAGATCCATTACAGAGGAAGCTTGGAATAAATATAGCAGATTTAATTTTTCCCTTTCACAAACCTGACAAGGCAGCTGCTGGAAGGCACATTTATGAATCTTTGTTTAGAATGAAATTCCAAATGATGAAGCATCAGCCGTTAATGACAAAATGTGCTATATGGTCAATTGGAAAGGAAGTGTTTCCCCGGCTTCTGTCTTAGATACATCAAGAATTAAAAGAATATGAGATAATTTAGAATGATAGATAATCGTTTTGTGCCACTGAATTTTAAATCAACACCTGGGTTAGGCACGGCGAGTAGAATATGAAGCCAAGTACATTCAAGGAAGCAGTAGCACTTGCTTTTAATATTCATAAAGTTTTTAAATTGAAGCTGTACAATATGTTCCATCACAGGTGGCACTTTAGGAAATTATGTCATATGATGGCAAATCAGCAGGTGTATGACTATCAGTGTACCAAATAAGGTTGGACACAGGTATGGTACCACTAAAGAAATCACTAAAATCACTAAAAGAAAAACAGCAAAATAGATATTCAAACTGGATATATAAAATCTTGTTGGAAATAGTTCGGACATTATTGTCCCTAGCAATTTAGTGTCATAAAATGTTATGTTGGAAATATGTGAAAAAATCACACTGATTAACAAGGGAAAAATGTCAACATCCATTAACACAAATGAAAATGTGCAAACCAAGTTTTCAGTCCTTTGAATTTTGAAAATTATTTATATCTATGCAACTAACACTCAAAGAAAGATATCGAGCATTGTGCCACTTCAGATAATTCTTCCATGCCCTTTCCAATCCATTCCACGGAAACTCCTTTTGATTTCTGTCACTAGAGTTGTGCCAGTTTGTGAACATAATACAAATGGAGTAAATCAGTATATTATTTCTTGTGCTCAGTTTCTCTCACTTCAAATATCCTTTTTGAGATTTATCCATGGTGTATCATGGATCAGTGGTCTGTTTGTTTTTATTGCTGACTGGTAATTTATTGTATGTGTATACTACAAGGGTTTATGGTTGTTGTTTTTAAACTATTCTTTCTTTTTTTTTTCTTGGAAGGATTCGTCCTGAGCTAACATCTACTACCAATCTTCCTCTTTTTGTTTTTTTCTCCCCAAAGCCCCAGTGCATAGTTGTATGTCCTAGTTGTAAACCCTTATAGTTCCTCAATGTAAGCCACCACCACAGCATGGCAACTGACAGATGGGTGGTGTGGTTCCATGACCAGGAACCAAACCTGGACCACTGAAGTGATGAGAGGACTGAAGTTTTAACCACTAGGCCATCACACTGGCTCTTTAAGCTATTCTGATATTGAAGGACTGTTGGATTATTCCTGGTTTGGGGCTCTTATGAATTAAGCTGTTATGAATTTTTCTGAACAAGTCATTTTTATGGACCTATATTTTCATTTATCTTGAGTATATGATTAGAAGTGAAATTGATGGGTCAAACATTGGCCATATGTTTAACTTTATAAGAAAGTGCCAACCTGTTCTTCAAAGTGATTGAACCATTTGACATTCCTAGCATCAAAATACAAAAGTGTCACTTCCTCAATATCTCTCTAATATTTAATGTTTTTCGTATTATTTTTATGTCAGACATTCCAATAGGTGTAAAATGGTGTCTTACTGAGGTTTTAATTTACATTGCCTTGATGACTGATAATTTTGATGATCATATGTGCAAGCTATCATATGTCTTTTTTGGAGAAGTATACAAATCTTTGATCATACATTTTTAAAACAATTTTTGAGGTGAAATTCACATAACATAAAATAAACCATTATAAAGTGAAAAAGTTAGTCATATTTAGTAAATACATAATGTTGTACAACTATCACCTCTCCTCATTCCAAAACGTTTCCATCCTTCCAAATCAAAACCCCTTATCTATTAGGCAATTTTCCCATTCTCTGTTCTCCCTAACCCCTTGTCCGTGTTTTGTCTCTATGGATTTATCCATTCCAGTTATTTGATACAAATGGAATTATATAATATGTGACCTTTTCTGTCTGACTTTTTTTACTTAATGTAATGTTTCAGAGATTCTTCCATTTAGCAGTGTGTGTCACTAATCCATTTATGTTTATGGCTAAATAATATTCCATTGTGTGAATATACAACAGTTTGTTCATCCATTCATATGTTGATAGACATTTGGGTTGTTTCCACCTTTTGACTATTATGAATAGTGCTGCTACGAATATGTGTGCACATGTGCTTGTTTGACTGCATGGTTTTAATTCTTTTACGCATATATCTAGGAGTGCATTTTCTAGCTTATATGGTAATTCTATATTTAACTTTTTTTAATTTGTTGTTTTACTTTTAATTGTTGGTTTATAGGAGTTCTTTATATATTTATATACAAATCTTTGTCAAATAAGCTGCAAATACATTTTCCTGTCTGTGGCTTATATACAAATTTTGAACTCTAAAAAAGTTCAATTTATTTATTTCTTTTTTTTAAACGGTTAATGCTTTTTTTGTGACAGGTGACTTGAAGAAGAAAGTCCTTTACAAAATCTGTTGTACTGCCAGTGGTAATGGAAGAAGTGTCAGGATGCCGGGTGAAGTGATTGTAAGTTTCCTGATCCATAAGTGGCATAAGTGCAGAGGAAGGGACAATAATTTTCTCTTTGGCTACAGAGATCAGTAGCATTTACAGTGGTTTTCCTTTCAGAGCAGTTCTTCGGCGTGATTTGGGGCATTATTACTACAGGCGTGGTTTCAGGCCTTGTTCTCCAAACAACTCTCCTCAAATCTGTGACTTATCTAATTTCTTTCTAATAAACTTTATCCCTGTATAATCCAGCTAAAGCTTATGTTTCCTGCAAGAAGAACATTGACTGATCCACCAACTCTGCACATTATATTACACTTTGCCAATTTGATGTGTAGAGTCCATTATCCAATCTTGGATTTATTTTTATATTACTGGATATTGGGACAGGCCACGTTTTCATAAATATGGCCTATTTTGTTTATTACTTTGTGAATTTTATATCATTTGGCCATTTTATAAAGGGTATCTTCATAGTTTTCAAAAATGGGTCTGTAAATATATTTTGTGCCTGTTTGCCTCCTTCTACCAGTTAATTTGCTAATTGTTATGGACCCCACCAATTTAGCAAGAGCTGCACTTAGCTCAGGAGCAGACAAAGGGCTGGGTCTGGAGTTATTTTTGCCCCTTACTTGTGACTTAGAAAAATACCTGATTGGAATGACCTTCTCTGAGGTAGAGTTCTCTCACATGATATCTAATTTAGGTATTCCCTTGTTTTTCACTGTTGTAGCATCTTCACAGGACTAGCTACATAATTTGCACAGTCCAGTGCAAAAGGAGAATATGAAGCCCCTTGTTGGAAAGTTATTTAGAATTTCAGGAAGTGCCAGCAGTGCACTAGGCCAAGAGCCAGCCCTTCTAAGCCTGCGACCCTGAACAACCCCACTGGTTGTGCACTGATGAAGCTGGCCCCACTCCCTCTTCACAGTATTTACCAGAACTTGCCATGATAATTATCATTACAATAATTACTGCAATTTTTCTGTTGCATTTGCTTGTTTTCTGTAAGACTACAAGCTCCATGAAGATAAGCACCATGAGTGCCTTATTTCTTGTTTCACCCCAGCCTCTAGCACAGTGCCTGACACAGTATATGGAAAATCACTTCTGGTTGAGCAAATGAACAAACGAAAGAATGAACAGACCAACTGATTTGCAGGTATAACTTTAACATTTCAGTTATAATAAAAACGATAGAGAGAAAATGTAGTTCTCTCTATGCAGCAATGAGGAAAACTCTACCATGAGAACGACTCTTACTTAGTGGGAAACTCCTTTGCCTGATGTGGGTCGTTCTAGGGACCTCATCCAGAATGAAGCCAATACTATATTCTGTCCTTTCTGTGCGTTTAGTCCACGTCATTATAACTAGGCAGCATGAGCAGTTGGGGGAAAGAGAAGGAGCAGTTCTGAAGGTCTCTTAACCAGACTTTGACTTGGTTCACTTTAGTTCACTTTCTGATGTTCAGAACCTGCCCACAGTTGACTACCATATAGCCTATAGATAATTTGTACTCATTGGCTCTGTTGGTCCTCAGTACATTAGCGAATGAAGAAGGGGTACAGCAGGGAATTGGTGTGTATTAGCTCTTTACGCCCCTGCCATAGGTATGGTTTGCTCATGTAGCCACTAAAAGTTATGTTTAATTACTCAAATTGAGACATTGTGGGAAAATAACATCATTAAGACTCACATTAAATCTTTCTCATAATTTTCTTGGATACAACCCCAAAAATTATTTATCTTGAATTATAAATTCTTAGTTATAATTTCTTCTTGATTTGAAAATTTCTTAATTACTGAGATACACCATGTTTACTACTTGTCTGTCTGATACAGTTTTGCTGGGTCCCCCTACAAAACAATTTCAACCCTGCTATGTTTATATTTGTGCATTGTAATGCTTGTTATGGGAATTGATCTCATCTGTAACTTCCAAAATCTATCCTCATATATTTCTTTCTTTTTCTGAAATTCTCAATCTCTGCCTTTCCCTAGGTTGCTCTGAACCAAAGAAAAGAAACAAGTATGAAGTCGTATTGTTCATTCAAACATATATAAGGACAACAAGAAGGAGTGGACAAAATTTGGATTGTGTACTTTACTCTTATTTGCATCTTGAATATTATATAAATTGTTTTTTCTAGTCTAGTGAATTTAATTTAAAACTACTGTTTTAGAGCATATGATACTTTTATACGGGTAAAAATAATCATATTTTTAAAACTGCTTTTAATTAATTCTTTGCAACTAGCAAAACTATAAAATTTCGCAACATAAATATGTATTGTTGGCAAGGATAAGAGTAGATAAAAGTCAGATCATATGACTACCGCAAAATTACATTCACATATTTGGGAAAGTAAGCAAGAGCTTCATTTCTCAATGTTAGTATCTTCTTGGTGTCTGTTTGTCCTAAAAAGTAAAGAACAGCTAGCATGCAACATGAGCCTTTAGTTTACACAGGAGATACATAGCTCATCCTCACTCTTCTGATATTCCACGCTTAACTTGGCTTCATGGAAAAATCTTACCACTAAGGGAAAGATAATTGCACTGTTTCCCTCTGGGACATAGGCTGGTAACCAACTCAAGACATCTTGAAATTCAGACTTCCATCTTTACAACAATCTCTTACCTGCTAGATGCAGTTGATTTCAACCAGTCTAGCAGGTGATGGAGTCCAGTTTCGGTGCTGTTTCTTTCCAAGGCAATGAGAGGGAGGGGAAAGCAGAGCAGCTCTCTCCCTTTATTGCTAATTGGGATGAAAAAGAAGGCTTCCCTTCTCCATTTCAAATGTCACCATCTTCAGGCTGCTGAATAAATCCTTTATTGTTGACATTCAATGGAGGAGGAATTCAATTCCATACTATCAAGAGGGAGTCAAGGACATTGTAATTGATACTCAGAATAACAAGGTAACTTATTTTCGCAAGAAAGGTCATGAGAATGACAAAAGAGGACTTGAAAAATAGCCTGAGATACTCAAAACAGTGGCCACACAGATAGATGGCAGTTAAGGTCATGCTGCTTTTTTTTTTTTCAGGAATAAGTAATATATCTAAGGAGTTCAGCTTTATTACAATTCAAATTCTAAGAAAACAAATAGATATTATATTCTAGTAAACACTAAGAAAATATATCCTTATACTTTTTCTGAAAGTGAGATAAGTAGACCCATTTGCAATAGTACAGAAAATAAATAATTGTGTTATATAAAATAAATGAATTCGCATTATATAAAGCAAATGCATGAGTATATAGATACATAAAAAATGGAATATGTACCAGTGTGAATACAGTCCACAAATGTCTCTAGATGCTTGTCATGATACTAAAGTGTTATCATTTTCCTAAACCTAAATCTGAAAAAATAAAGGGGTGTACAGAGGGAATGGAGGATATTTGAGATGGAAATAAAAGATAAAATCAAGAAAAATCCTTTTCTGAATGTATTTTTCTATGTGTGTATGTGTGGTGCTGTGGTGAGAAAAATATTATGTTGAGAATAAAATGATACTTATCCAAATTAAGTCAGTTTAGTTCATTATGTCAATGTGAGTTTCCTTTACAGAGACTAACTTTAGACTTAGAAGAACATAGAAGAGAGAGAAGAAAGAAAGGGAGATCGATAGACAGCATTTAGTTATCATCTCAGATCTTCCTTCTTTCTTTGAGGCTTCAGGGACTTTGGGCCAAAAACAAACTCTGTTCCTCCAAATTCCTGTGGCATTTGGTTTCCAGGTCTCTGGTGGTGTTGAATATATTCGCTATAGTTGCTGAAGTTCCTTCAATGCAGCACTGATGTCAAACTTCTTTATCTGTACCTAAGATCAACTTTCTAAAATGCGTACTTACGACAGCAATTTGCTGGAATTAGTAGTGCTATCCACACAGTAACATGAAACTATTCAATACACACTCTCCATAAACACAGTTCTAGGCTTCGATATTTTAGCTTACAGAAAACAGAACATATTTTCAAAATAAGAATGTCTGAAAATAAGTGAGCATTCCTTGTACACCTGATAAAGATGAGAGCAAAACATAAATATTGGCTATTTCTAAGTAAAACTTGAGTTGTCTTCCAAAAGAGACATCATTTTATACACTGTATCTGACCATATGCTGCCCTGTGTAAATTCCCCTTATAAATTTGACTCTCTTCTGTTTCCTTGCTGACTCCCTTTGTGTACCACCTCTCTGCTCCCAGTGTGACTCTTCTGGATCTGCACTTGGTTATTCCATGCTTTCTGATGTCTGCCCTGGCGATCTTATTAAATCTAGTGACTTCAAATCACAGTTCTCTTCAGATGATTTACAAATCTTGTTCCACCCTGACCTTTTCCCGGGATCCAGTCCCAGATTTCTAATTGCCTGCAGGACATACAAAATATAACCTCACCAGCTTTTCAAAATTGGTCTGGTCAACACTGAACTCATTGCTTGTTCTTTCAAATTCTTTCTTCCAACTCTTTTACTTCTCCATTAATTGCACCAACATCCGTGTCAACCACATTTAATTACTCAGCATCAGCTTTGACTCTATCCCCTTTTTTACTCCTATATCCGTTTATTAGCTAAGCATTAATCCTACATCTGCAGCATCTTTCATATCCAGTTTTAAAATCCCACTAACAAGACCACATATCAGCCCTTTATAACTTTCTCTCAAATCCCTCCCTCCTGTCTAGTGATATAACCTACAAACAAGCTCCTACCTCAAGTTTCCTTTTAGTCCAAACACTTTTGTACTAAACTCACATTTAGTTGTTCTAGATTATAGCTCTCTGATCAGAGTGCTCCTTTACTCAGACTCAGGTTCAAATTCATAGACATTAGACAGACAGACTAGAGCCATTGGAGGTCCCTGACAGCCTGGCTCTGGTCTGTCTTTCCAATCTTCTTTTTACCTGCTGCTTTCAAGCACTCTTTGCATAGTAAGACATTCCTACTTCATGTGCTCATTATTAGGCCATGGGTACACATCTTCATAATATTTTCAAGCAAGAACAGGAGAAAAAGTTTTCTCCTTCTTCACATTTCTTCATTCCTCTCTTTCTTCAATTCCCCAATTATCAGTTACTTTCTCCACAATGTTTATCCACTTTGAGGCCAAAGACCACTCCAGATTCGTCTTTTAGCATTGATGGTATAGCGGTGAGCATAGCTGCCTTCTAAATTCATCTTTGAAGCCCTAGAACCTAGCAAAACTTCTCGTAGATCCTAACCAGTCAAGAAAGATTTACTGAAAACAAATCCTTTGAAATAATTTCTTCTTCTGAATTTACATTTAAGTGTAAGTATACTTTTATTGTTATATTTAATATTTTTATTTAGATTATATTCATTTATGCACTGGTCTGATTTTTTCCAACTAGAAATAAAGGCTTACTTGGTAAGATTACTCTTCACATCCCCAAAGGCCCAGAATAGATTATTTCATACACTAATGAATTGAAACAAAATTTTAAAGGAAATGTCTTTGGGATTTTTCCAAAGGAAATCTACTTAAATAGTTATTGGTTTATGGAATTAGGCACAAAATTTGTTTCATCATTGTTGCTGACATATTAGCTATGCAATTTTTTAAAAAGTGCAATAAATAATAATTTAGTAATATTAATAGTTAAGTGAAACATAGAAAAGGGAAATGAAATAATTTTTACTAGTGGTCTTCAATAAGAACAATGGAGTCAATTAAAGGAAGGTGAAAAAGATTTGCTATACACATTCTGATGTGAACCTCTGTGGTATTTAAAGCACAGGTACATTATTATGTTGGAAATGATATCAAAACATATATCCTTCATTTGCTGTGATCCTTGATCAATTATTGTTCTTCTCACCTTTGTTTGACATAGTTTGGCACATGACGTGGCTCACCACTTCAATGAGATGAAAATAACACAGAATTAGAAATTCTGAGCTCGAGTGAGTATCTTATGCTTAATTATATTTGTTAGTATCATGTATATGTGTAGGAAATAATTAATAACTGTGTTGAGTGAAAGCTAAGTTCGTTAACTTGGGTATTTTATCATTCAACTGTCTAGCTCTTGATACGCACATTTGTGTGATACAAACACTTGTGTGCATGCAAGCGTGCCTACACATCACATAGCCACACGTATCCATTTATCATTCCATGATTTTCTTGCTCCAAGTAGCCACCTAACCCACTTTGCACTTAAAATTCTTTGGAAAATCTCATAGGCAGCATGATGCAGCAATTGCAAATCTGCTCAATGCTGTGGCATGCTCATTAATCTGATGGGAAACCCAAGAAGAGTGTACAACCAAAGACTGTTTTTTCACATGGGATGTGCTATTTTGGCTGTGAGAATAGGGCCTCCAACATAGCGCCCATTCTAAAGGAATCAACCCTTATCGTAGACTGCCTTGAAGAAAAATGTGAAAGGCTTTCTGTAATTTTATTTTCTTTAATGTGTCAGTTAAAAGTATATACTCTTCCTTTGTGATGTTATTGCATGACAATCCTAAAAAACTAAACAAAAATTGCTAAGACTTTTTAAAGAAAACTACAATAGCTGAATTATACACACTTGCACCTCCTTTGAGGTACTCTATCCAACAACCAAGAGAGAATTGTAGAACCCTTTTCATTACTCTTATAAATGTAGCTGGAGACTATGATGTGATGGGTGCATCCAATAAGTGGGATAAATAAGTAGGTTTATAGCAGAGCTCTTTCAGGCAACCTTAAAAAGACCAGGCAGCTTAGCCATCAGATGACAGCTAGTTCCAGACGAGTCCTCAAGCACTAAACTAAGCAGGCATTCCCATGTAATCAAACTGCCAGGACTCACGCAGTTGTGATTGGAAAATTTGAGGGGTTCTTCTTCCTTTCGGGCTCCTACCTCCTTTAAATTTGATGCCATCTTACAGAAGGATCACGAACTTGTCCTGTCAAAGAGGAAAAACATACCAAGACTTTGTTTGATTGAAAAACACTGGACAAAAATGTCTGTAAGAAAGAGCCAAAGGATGTCCTTACACAGCACGGGCTCACATGTTCTATGTTGTTACACGACCACTAAAACAAGAGTATAAAGAACCTCAGTGTTGCCATCTGAAGCTTTAGCTTATTGTGAACTTTTCAACCAGAAACGTTTTTCTGAAATGTGTAGACAAACAGGTAACAAAGTACCGCAAAATGTGCGAGCATTATAACTTTGCTTCCTCGTTTTTAAAACATAAGCATTTCGTTCAGATTCTCTCTTCTTCTGGAATGCTACTTGAGTGATGGCCCCCCCAGTAGGGAAGGATGTTCTATTTCACACAACCGGGCTGGCCTGACCGACACGGCCGGAGGACTAATAAGTGGCTTTAAGTATATCGCATCAGCACACTTCTACCTACCTTAGGAAAGTACAAACTACTGCTGACACAGTGGTCTCTACTGCATACCCAGAAGCTCCAGGCAAAAAAGGAAAGAAAACTCCTTACTGGATGTGGTAGCATGATCCAAACATGATCCAAAATGTCTGTTTGAATTTTCTATTGCCAAAATTAATCCTTTTCATACCTATAAAATAATTGAGATGAAGAGAATGTAACAATTGTTGATCACCTCGTCTATTCCCAGCACTGATCCAGCTAAGTTCACAGCCTACACAATATTCCAAAGTTCAAATTTTGAGAGAGTGCCACTCCTATGAAGGAGGCATTTGGTGGCTTTATCTGAAGGAAATTATCATGGCTTTATATAGGCAAGATGCATCGTCAGTTCACATTCTAATCAAGAAGCAGCCCTCCACTGGAAAGAGCAGGGCAGAGGTTCAGTCATTCTCAACAAATTCTCTTTTCAAAACCAAAAAAACAATTATAAGGACTTCTCATCAAGAAATCCTTAATGTATTGTTACATATAATTTGACACCTAAACTGGGACCACCCTACTTGAGATGGACACTAAAGGTTCTGAGATCCGGAGCAGGTTAATGAAGTGACATTCATTCCAACATTGCACATGACCAGCCTTATTCCTTTGTGTTGCTAATACATCACACCAGTTGTTTTCAAACCTGTCTACATACAACCACCACCTGAAGACCCTTTAAAAATACACATCCCGGGCTCCTCCCCAGACTTTCAGAGTCATAGTGGAGTCTTCTGAGCAGCCAAGTTTGAAACACTGCATTAAATAATCTGATTCATTCTCACAAGATTTCTATAGGCAGCATTTTTATTCACGTCTTTACAGAGAAGGGATCAGGCTCAGGGATGTAGAGTAATAGGCTCAAAATTGTGCACCTAACAGAATGGTAGGCTTCATCTGATAAGCCAGGTAAGTCTATCTGTCAATCCCATGTTCATTCTGTATCTCACACGGCTTCTCCAGAAGGATATTAAGCAGGGTACTATGTCAGACAATGAATCAAAATAAAGCATCCTTGAATGAGGTTTCCAGTGATCTAGATAACCAAGGACTCTCCAGGGTCCCTTATAAGGTAATATTAATTAGTTCAGTAATCCATCGGATTAGCAATCATTTATTGAGTGCCAACTATGTGCCAAACACAACATAAAGTAGGAGATGAAAAATCAAAATAATCTCAAGGTTTTCACAGCCATGTAGCAATAAAAGAAAAGTAAAAAAGGAGGTATAAGGCAATATGTCCCTTGCTAAGTTGGATTTCTATAAAACAGGCTATTGTGGGGGCTGGCCCAGTGGTGTTAGCAGTTAAGTTCTCACCATCCACTTCTGTGGCTCAGGGTTCATCAGTTCGGATCCCGGGTGCAGACCTATGCACCACTTATCAAGCCACACTTTAGCAGGCATCCCACATATAAGTAGAGGAAGATGGGCATGGACGTTAGCTCAGGGCGAATCTTCCTCAGCAAAAAGAGGAGTACTGGCAGCAGATGTCAGGGCTAATCTTCCTAAGACAAAAAAAAAAAAGAAAGACGACTATCGTTGGTTGAATTGTGTCGCCTCCCCCCCCCACCCAAAAGATACGTTAAAGTCCTAATTCCTGATACCTGTCAACGTGACCTTATTTGGAAATAGAGGCTTTGTGATATAATTAAGATGTACATTAATATAAAGTCATACTAGGGTAGGGTGGGCCATGGATCCAACATGACGAGTGACCTTATATGAAGAGAAGAAAAAAAACAGATACAGACACACACCGAGAGAGGAAGGCCAGGTGAAATCACAGACACACAGAAAAAAACACCAGAGTTGGGGGTTAAGCAGCTGCTAGCCAGGGAACAGCAAGGATTCCGGGCAACACCAATGTCTTAGAGAACGGCACAGAACAGACTCTCCCCTGGAGCCTTCACAGAGAACAAGCCTTGTCAGTGTTGGACTTCCAGCTTCCAGAACCTTGAGAGAATAAATTTCTTTTGTTTAAGCCACTTAGTTTGTGGCACTTTTTTATGGCAGCCCTAGGAAACTGATACACAGAGATTGTCAATATTTTGATGTCTTACTTCATTGCATTTTCAGAAATTATTGGAGACTCCAAGGAACTCTTATTTTTATGGCCTATATCTATCAATATTTGTTGTGTAGGAAATTAAGTCTGGTAAATTTAAAAAATATTGATTAATTCACTTAAAATAATGATATACGCTTACATGTTAATAGAAATATTTTTAAGTAACTGTACTTTTAAATAACAAAAGAATTTGGTTAGAAGAGTGGCATTGTTTTGCGTTTTTGCAAATCTCTTTAATGTCTGGCTTCATAGAAGACAGCTGGGTTCTCATATCGGCTCCTGCTTTCAATCTGCTTCAATATGTTGTTCTGGTGAAGTGTCTTAAGAAAATATGGCCTCACACAGATATAGAGTTGGAAAGAGGGATATTTATTTAATAGTCTTTTCAGATATTTGTAGATATCCTTCTTTGACACTACACTCAAATTCATTAAGTGGTGGTGTCTTAAAGTTAATTGCACCATGGAATCTGAAACTTTATCAATAAACATTTTGGACTTTGTTCTGTTAAATGCATTGGTCTATCTTGCACTTTGAATGGATCTTTCACACATGGGTAATTTTGTAGCATCATGATCCCTTGGAAAACATTGGTTCACTCAGTTATGCACATCTTCCAAATGTTGACAAATTATGCTAAACAATATAGAACGAAAAAAATCATACCTGCTAATGTCAATAATGTTAACTAAAAATTCTTCAAATATTGAAAGTTTCAAGCTCACAGTGACCAATATAATTTTCCCAAAATTTTACTTTCAATTGGAAGCTCACATTTCGTAATTAGTAGTTAATACTCTTAGCGGTTATCCTCGAAGGAGCACGCTCATCTCACTCAGTTTGAGGACGTCTGCCGCACACACAAGTCTGGATGAACGCAGTTTGTCTGTCAGGCATTTTTTTCAAATAAACATGTTCAATGACAAACGCTGATAGTTCAGCTTGCCCCTCCAACTGGTGCTATTCCTCCAAGACAAGCATTGTAATTGCATGTGAAGCAGAAGTGCTTTTTGTGCATTTCCCATTTTATTCCAGAGAATATTCCAAAATTTAGTCATGTCAAGATATAATAGCACTATCTTTTATTGCTTCTGAGATAACAAGAAGAGAAAAATAAGAACATAATGTATGAGGAAATAGAAATGATGCATGACACTGTTTTCTGGTTCAGGAGATGTCCAACTGGACGTCTCTGGATGGAAAAAAGCATTTCCCACCATTTACTGTTGTGTGATCTTAGATATTTCACAAAACTTTTGTGGGCTTCAGTTTTCTTTCTGGTAAAAAAAAGAAATCCTATAGCACTCCTATAAGTCTTAATTTTGATAATTTATAAGCCCTGGTACCTCATGCGCATGATAAAAAACATTTAGTCCTTCATCACACACCTCCTCTGACATAGAGCAGCTACTTCCAGTCCTGGGGGTTGTTGACTTCACAAGGGCTATTGGCCAAGAGTTCTAAGAAGCTGACTTGTGACCAGGATTCACCTGACATGAGCTTGCATTTGCCCAGATGTGGGACCAACTTTTTTATATTTCCCCTTTGGAAGTTTGATGGTGCAGAAATGGGAGAGACTTTTATAAAATATTTTTGAATATTCAGATGTGAGATGACATTGGGGCAAAATGTCAAAGTTCTCAGGAAAATATAGGATGTAAATCAGAGATGAAAGGATAAGGCTTGAACAGGAAGGACCACTCCTCCAGAACTAGAAGAAATAAGGAAATAAGAAGTAAACGTAGAGGTTGATGCAGGTAAGTTCTCGTGAGATTGAAACTGAGTAGAAACACATATGTTATGTTGTCTTTTCACTACCAGGTAGGGACTGAGGTCTCTGAGCTTCCTGCAGAATAATGTGAGTGTGACACAGTGGCAGGCACTGGGGCTGACTTAAGGGGCATAAGGCTGGACAATGGTCTGGAAGTATGTCTACTAGCCCAGAGCATGAAGCCAAAGGGCACAGTGCTTGTCCCCAGAGTTTACTGAAATATGGAGCTGAAGAGGAGGGACTCAGCCCATACTCTAGAGGACACTGCCCTACCACATTTGAATGATGATTGTTCCATTTTGTGAGAGATGCTACAGCTCAGTTTCTTTGCTATGCAATTGAAAAAACCAGTTCAGCTTCTTTCAATGAGAAAAGCCTGGGGAAGATTTGTGAACACAACTGGGGTTCATCCTCTCACTATGTTAAAATATTTGCATTCCCTTTAAATGATTCAATAGAGGAAATGAGATAGTTGACTGACCTCTAACTCAAAGGAGATGTAAATGATGTCATATACATGGAGCTGATACCGACCCTGATATCAGTTTCCCTGCATTAAACCCAGCATCTGTGGGGTTAAAACCAAAGCACTCTGTCCCTGCTTGCTCTCTGGCTTCCTGGCTCCAGAATCCACTATCCTCCATGGAGACAAACACTGCCAAGGACAAACACCTGGATTGACTATCTCCTCCCCACAAAGAGCTACGGGTTGGTGGGAAAGCTGCTGACCAGCAAGGTCATGAGCTCCCTCCTCTCTGCAGTGTCTCAAGGCCAAAGACAGGCTGGTGGGAAAGCTCCAACCAGCAAGGCCATATGCTCCTCCTCCCCTACCTAAAACCCCAAATAAAAACCCTTCCTTTTAGCTTTTCTGGGAGTTTGGGATTTCAGCGTTAGCTGCCCTCTCTTCTTGCTCAGTGCTGTGCAATAATAAAGTTCCTACTTTCTTCCATTGCCCCCGGTGTCAGAGATTGGCTTGCTGCACAATGGTTGAGCGAACTCACTTCAGGTTCGATACCAGAGCCTGGAACCGCAAGTTTTATCAAATGGCATAATTACCTCTGGAGACAAAGAAATCAAAACCTATCTTTCTACCAGGATTTTATATATAATGACTTAAGATTTTTAAATTTTCTTTTCTCTATGTAGAGAAAGGACTAAGAAAGTATGACTCTTAAAATACTGTTACCTGTAAGCTGTCCAAAATACAGATATGGGAGTTTGGAAGCCTTGTTATGTTCCATTGAAAGAATTCACCTTACTGTAACATTTTGTTTTTCATTGTGCTTTATGAATGTTTCATGGAACCATGGAACTCGTTTTTACTGCCCTGAGCTAACATCTGCCACCAATCCTCCTCTTTTTGCTGAGGAAGATTGGTCCTGAGCTAACATCCATGCCTATCTTCCTCTACTTTATATGTGAGACACCTGCCACAGCATGGCTTGATTAGCAGTGCATAGGTCCTGTGCCCAGGATCTGAACTGGCAAGTCCCCAGCCACTGAAGCAGAGTGCACAAACTTAACCTCTGCACCACTGAGCCAGCCCCTTTTACTGCCTTTTCATAATGGTAATTCCCTTAGGTCAAGGGGCCCTCAAACATAATTCCATCATGATGGAAATATTTGAAATAGTATGCTAATTTAGAAATTATTTTTTTAAAGATTTTATTTTTCATTCTTCTCTCCAAAGCCCCCTGGTACACAGTTGTATATATTTTTTAGTTGTGGGTCCTTCTAGTTGTGGCATGTGGGACGCCACCTCAGCATGGCCTGATGAGCAGTGCCAGGTCCCTGCCCAGGATCCGAACCTGTGAAACCCTAGGCTGCTGAAGCAGAGTGCGCGAACTTAACCACTTGGCCACAGGGCCGGCCCCAGAGATATTTTTGTTTTCTCCCTGATGCTTGTTTCTCAACTTGGTGAGAGTTGTTTATACAATTAGGAACAAAGGCACATACTGAGTTGTTCTCTCTGTCTCACTCTTTCTTTTTGATAAAATTGTTTTCTTCACGTAATATTAAGCCAGTTGAGAAAGTTTTGCTCAGGTATTCTACAAGTTCTATTGGGTGAGTCTGAGACAATTTGTTTTTATTTCTGCCACACTAACCACCTCAGGGATTAATATGGGTGAAACTTATCAGACAGGCTAATTTATGGTTAATTTACTTATCACACAGAAAAACACGCAGAGAAATTGATTGATTTTATTTGAATATCGGGGATGTATTATAAGCAGAAAATCTCACCTCCTTGAGTTTATGTGTATTTCTCCTTCTGCCACAAAGAAAGCATTTCACCTTTTACCTCCTGACTTAGGACTTGTTTTACTGCTTCTCTTCCTTCAAGAATCAGTTCAACTGTTGCCTCTTCTTAGAGTATGTCTCTTACTGCATTTTATACGCACCTCATTTTTCGGTAGCATTCTATTCTCGCCTATAATATCAGAGCATTCAATCCATTCTATCATTGCGTTATCACTTTGTTTACATAAATATCTTTCCCAATAGACTGTGAGGGGCTTAAGATAAAGAATACTTTTCTTCTGAGGTTTTGTATCCAAACAATGAAGGTTTTATTGAACAGACATTTGAAAAGAGCATCAATAATTAATGAATAATTCACTGATGAGGAATCTAATTCCATTTCCAACAGATGATAGTTCTTAATAGGGCCAGGACGCTTGCAATCTCATTATAGGTTAGACTTAGCTCCATTCCCACATTTTTTGTGTTATTTACATGGACCGGGTCAACCCTTCCAGTCAACACAGGCACAAAGACGCCAATATCTTTGCCAATTGCAGTTCCTATAACTCTCCCCACTGAAAGATTTTGCCATTCAGATACTATTTATAAATGACTCCAGTTCAGATGAAGATTGAAGTATTTTTGTTTCTTTTGTAAATCTATATTAGAAGAGAAGATGGCGAGTGGGAATGAGAGGCTTTTCAGACTGACCTAGAGAAAAAAAGTTTTTGCAGTGGGAAAAAAATCAGGATGACATTCCCCTCTTCCTCTTGACACCGTATGGGATACATGAGCCACCAGAGACAAAGTTGATAGGAAATTGAAGTTTTATGAAACAGAAAAATAGTTCTGATTCTGGGCAACATAAGGAATAACACATTTAAGCCCCATGGTAGAGATTTTCAAAAGCATATTATAGAAGCAGGGTAATTTGCCAATTTATACATTTTCCAATTTAAAAGAAAATAGAAGAAAATGTCTTTATGCAGGTCTTACATTACTTTTTATAAATCGGTAGGCTTTTATTACTCCAGCTTAAAATGTTTTTGTTTTCTGTACTTAACCATCAATGTTTGTCTAACTACTTCAAGTGCCATTCTGCCTGCAAGCAAGTAGGCTGTGACCTTGTGAACTCTTGGGTTTCTTCTTTCCACCTCTATGATGCAGGAGGAGTCTTCAAAACCATCTTTTATAATCAGAACACTTACAGACTTTAGTTAATGGACCTGAGATTTCATTTTCTCAGTGTGAGGACCGTGATTTGGGTGAAGCATTTATTCTCCTTGTCCAGCACCATTCCTGTGCACGGTACTACATAAATAACAATAGTGTGAATAATAGATGCATCTTTCTAGATTAAACAAGACAGCTATTGAATGTTTAATTAAAAGCAAAGCGATAATAAGAACATATTTCCAGAGATTCAATCAAGTTGCAACACATATACAATCTACCAAATAAGCCATCATAAGGTAATTAAAAGTTTTAAATAATTAGCTATTGTAATAAGTGCATTGTTAAGCTGATTTAATATTATCTGATTCCCTGGGGATATATTTCCATAAAAGATGGGCTGGAGTAATATTTAGCATTAGAGATAGTATCATTTTTTCATTTATAAATGTTGGGAGTTTGAAAAAGTAGCCTACTTATCTAGAGATGCCAGATAGTGAATTTTAAAAATCTTCGTGAAAATACCATTGCAGAATTTGAAATGGCACTAAGTTTTGAGTTTAGGGGCAAAGAGTTTAAAAAACATCTGGAGATGCTGAAATAACCTGCATTCATTTATGTTATTTAGGTTGTAAAATCATATTCAATCTTGACCCACTCAGGAAATCTAACATAAACGTCCTGCTGATTTTGACAGTCATACAGCAAAAACACCCTCTAATGAGCATTTAATAGTCACCAAAAGTTTTGCATTAAGTACAAAGCCCTTTTGATTACTTATTCCACTAATTTAAAGTAAATGCTTTTACAGATGGCATCTGTTAGGCCGCAGAACGTGTGCTGCATTCATATGTAGTCATTGAAAATAGATTCCAGCTTTAGTAGAAAGATTGTACCAGAAAGATCAAACACGAAATACTGAGTAAACATTTACCAGTGATGTGTTTTCTTTAAATCTGTTCATAAATACTTACCGAATAAGAGTACAATGCTTAGGGTCTGGGCAGTAATTGAGAAATACCTTGGCAAATTAACACCTACAACAAATGATCTAGACAAAGAAATTGAACTCTTCTCTCTACCTCTCATCTTCCTAAGTGCAGAAGCGTATAATATTTCAGTCCCCTTCCAACTGGATTATATTACATACGTGAAAATGCCATGAAATGCTCTCAGATGGTAGAAGTGGTCAGGGAAATGCCAATGACAGATTACAAAAAAAAAAAAAGCAAAAGAAAGCCAAAGGTTGTCTTGCAGACTGATACATGAATAATGCTCTGGTTTTCTTTTAATTAATAGAGTTATTATTATTATTGGTTCCTTCTGATGTCAAAAAACATTATAGTGAAGGGCTAATATAAACAATACATTATGGGATTATGTAACTGAACTTCATCTACGCAGAAGAAAGATTAGACAATCAGAAAACATGAAATGAACCCAATTTTACCAGTGCCTAAAACACTCGCTTTTCAATGCTTTGGGAAGTACACTAGCTGTCGCTGGAACACAGAGAGCAATATAGCGTAATAGAACCCCAAAAGGCTCCCCTGTAATGTAAGGGCAAGACCATGGCCCACGCTTGCTAATAGCACAAGGAGCTTCTGCTCAGAAAACTAGCTATTCTGATATGCAAGTGATACCGACTTTTAAGTTTGCCACCTCAAGAATATTAACGGAACTTCAGAAGTTAAGAAAGTTACAATATTGGAATAGTCCCGGCACTTCGATTCACATTTAGTGCAACTATAGAAATTGAGCGATCTAATACATTTGTTCGAAAATTTTCTCTTTGATCTTTCATTCATTAAAATGGTCAGAAATGTAGCTTGAAAGCCATGTTACACTGTGAATCCATCAGAGTTTGTCAGTCGTGGCACTATTGCATTTTGGGCTGGATAGTTCTTGCTGCAGAGGGACTTAACGTGCCTTATGCGATATTTAGCAGAATCCCTGGCTTCTACGCACTAAACGACAGTAGCATCCTCCACCTTCGGTTGGGACAATAAAAAATGTCTACAGACATTGCCAAATGTCCCCTGGATACAAAGCAGCCCCCAGATGAAACCCAGTGAAATGGATGATTCTGGCTGAAATATTAGAATAATCAATTAACTGAGGCTGTGTAATGTATGAGGACCTAAAACATATTTGAAAGTCTGTGATCTACCATGCTACTTAATATGATCTTATGATTTTCAGCTCAAGCTAAAATTTCGTCTTCCTTAGCTAATGTGCATCCTGTTCGGAAAGCCTGAGAGGATTTTTAATTTTTTTCCCCAATATCCTCCCATAGCAGGGAATGCAGTCTTTCAAAAGTCTTTGAGAGTTTGAAGATTAGAATGAAACAGGTAGGAGACTAACAAAAACCTTCTCATATGACGAACCGTTGAAGGAACTAGGATGATTATCCTGGGGGCAGGGAGAGCTTAAGTGGATCGTGGATATATTAGCAAATGTTTATTAAGCATCCACAATATGCCAAGCAATTTTCTTATATTCTGGAGCTAAATAAATGAATGATGCACTCTCTCTAATTTGAAGTATACACAATTAAGACAAGAAAACTTACACAATCTTCGTTCATTTTTCATCATTTTTATTTCTTAAAAAATAGGTGTTGGGGCCCGTCTGGTGGTGCAGCAGTTAAGTGCACAAGTTCTGCTTCGGCAGCCCAGGGTTCACTGGTTCGGATCCCGGGTGCGGACAAGGCACCGCTTGGCAAGCCATGCTGTGGTAGGTGTCCCACATATAAAGTAGAGGAAGATGGGCACGGATGTTAGCTCAGGGCCAGTTTTCCTCAGCAAAAAGAGGAAGATTGGCAGCAGATGTTAGCTCACAGCTAATCTTCCTCAAATAAATAAATAAATAAATAAAATAAAACAGGTGATTATATATATATACTTGAAGAACGAATGAATGCATTATATGCATGCATGCAAAGATCCATACTTGAAAATATTTAATGCCCAATGTAATAATGCACTTTTACAGATAGGCATATTTTTTCATCCTGTATCTAACACAACTACTTAACAAAATAGGTCCTCAGCAATATTTTTTTACATGTGTGTGATATGTTTTTACTCTCTACGTTCAATTGTAGGTACCAAGATTTATTTCAACTCCCTTAGCAGATAGATTGAAGCTGGACTCAGCAGTACTCTAGTCCATGGGGTCATTACTATGCTTACAATTGATTTCTTCTCTCAAAAGTTACAAGTTTAGGGGCTGCCCCGTGGCATAGTGGTTGAGTTCCTGCACTCTGCTTCAGCACCCTGGAGTCTGCAGGTTTGGATCCCAGGCATGGACCTGGCGCCACTAGTCAACCTACGCCATGGTGGCATCCCACATAAAATAGAGGAGGATTGGCACAGATCTTAGCTCAGCAACATGCTTCCTCAAGCAAAAAGATTAGCAACAGTTGTTAGCTCAGGGCCAATCTTCCTCACACACACACACACACACACACAAGTTACAAGTCTAAAAAAAAAAACACATACAAATTTATATATATTTCCCTGAATGAGTCAATATAGTAACGAGTCTTTCCAGCATTTCTTAATTATCATTTTTAAGTGAATAAAGATGA
The DNA here is from genome assembly GCF_037783145.1 of Equus przewalskii. NCBI lineage: Eukaryota > Metazoa > Chordata > Mammalia > Perissodactyla > Equidae > Equus > Equus przewalskii. Next base: position 73,504,771 of record NC_091846.1, read on the forward strand.
AAGCCTGAGAAGATAGCAATTAAAAACTGGTTCCATTCACAAAGAGTAAGAATCTTTTGAGGATTATTTCTATACATTTTGGATCTGTATCATTTGTTCCTATCCATTAATATCTTCCAAGGTAAAATCTCTGAAACCGGAGTTCCAAGTGTGTCTTGTCCCACATATGACACATTTGCTTCTACTGTGGAATCACGTTTCTTAATATTGCACTTATCGAAGAAAAGAATCTAATTCACATATCAACTCTTCTAGGAAACACTTACAGAGACTCCAGGCAAACTTGACTTTTCCATTCTCTGGTTCCCATTGCACTTGCTATCTGTGCCATGCTATGCCAACCAATTCCAAAATCTTCTGTAGGGTTTTGGCCACCCCCCTTCGTGTGATCATAAGAAAATAGAAATACTTTTGAAGCTAAATTATATGCAATTTAAAAAATGTATAGCTAGTCATAAATAAAAATAATTCAATGAGGATTTGAGGGGAAAAATTTCCAAATATTTATAAACTTGGGTAACCAATGACATATTACATGTAATATTCCATAGACAGAAGACATTCAGAGAAGTTGTTGAGAGAGACATGTTTATATTTTCTTTCTACCCTAACTACAGTTCTAATTAAACTCCAGAGGTAAAATAATAAACCGTGACTTATTAATTTAACCAACAGTTATGGTTGAACTAGTTTTATCTGACCCCTAATTTAACCTATTGACTCCATCTATAAGAATAGACAAATGAAAATAGAATTAAAAAATGATTATTACCTCATTGATTGTTTTATTTTCTTCAATTTTTTTTTGTTATCTTAACGTAAATGCATGACCAACTCTAAATCTGTGTGTTGAGCAAAACTGACCTTTCTGGTTCTCTATCATGTTGAAATTGACTGTTTACGCTTAATCAGTTAGAATAAAGCTATGTTTTAATTTATTAGTATTATATTTTAACGTATGCTTATCCTTTCTTTTTACAAATGTGTTCAAAGCTGATATTATCAAAACTATTAATCAGAGTAAAAGATTAATCTTTAATGTAAAAATTGGGAAGAGAAAATTCATAGTAAGCTATGAACCATAAAACAAAACTTGACACTTACTTTCTTAGATTCTGTGGCAAACCGGAGTAAACAAACATATAGATCTTATTGTCTACCAAAAGAAAGTAAACCAAGTTATTAAAGAGACAAGCCTCTGGGCTCAGGGAGAAAATTGTTATGAATCTTTCTTTATATAAAATGTACTCAACAACACAAATGATAATATCATCAGAACTATTTAAAATTTTTGATGAATTTTACACACCTCTGTATATTACTTTCCTATTGCTACTGTAACAAATTTTCATAAACTTAGTAGTTTAAAACAACAGAAATTTATTGGTGCTGGCCTGGCAGTGCATTGGTTAAGTTCGCATGTTCTGCTTTGGATGTCCAGGGTTCACAAGTTCAGATCCTGGGTGCGGACATGGCACCGCTGGGCAAGCCATGCTGTGGTAGGCGTCCCACATATAAAGTAGAGGAAGATGGGCACGGAGATTAGCTCAGGGTCAGTCTTCCTCAGCAAAAAGAGGAGGATTGGCAGCAGATGTTAGCTAAGGGCTAATCTTCCTCAAAAAAAAACGCAAAAAACAAAAAACAAAAAAAACCCAGGACCTTATTAACTTATAATTCTGGAAGTTGGACATTTGAAATGGCTTTCACTGGGATTCAATCAAGGTGTCAGGGAGGAATCTGTTTGCCTTACCCTTTTCCAATTTCTAGAAGCCAGCCACATTCCTCGGCTCATGGACTTCTTTCTCCATCTTCACAGCTGTCAACATCAAATCAAATTCCTATATTGAATCTCTCTGACATAACTGTCTTTCCTCTCTCTTTCACTTATAAGGACCTACCCGGATAACTCACATATCAAGGTCACCTCCTCACCTCAAGGTCAGTTTATTAGCAACCTTAACTTCTCTTGCCATGTAACACAATGTATTCACAAGTTCTGGGTGCAAATGTGGATATCTTTGGTTGTCCTTATTCTGCCACCCATACCCTGTATCTGATATGAGCAATCTGAGAAAACCCAAGGTTTATGATTCTTATGTGTGTTGTGGAGGGAGCAGTAAGGTGAGAGTTTTATGTGAGACAAGTGTATTATATTTTTATATACCTTAAAATACAATTTAGAGTATCCTGAAGATAGTAGGTACATACCCTAGACTAGCGGTTGTCAATCATGAAGTACACACAATGGAATGTCATGAATTTGCAGAAGGGAAAAATGTACAGTTATGGCTAGCGAGTACTGACTTGCTCCAAAACACGGTGCCCATAGAATTTATCATCAAAATATGAACACTTTTGAGAGTTCAAGGTGGGTGCTGTTAACAGCAGGTGTCAACGAGGTTTGTTTGTCTCCAGTAAACTAGGGGTTATGTTCACCATACTCATGAAGTCCGGGCCAGCTCATCCATCAGTAAGGAATAGTTATGGATGTTATGCCCTGCAATATGTGATTGTGACTGTTATTATAGGGGGATACTTTGTGGGGAGCAGGTTAGAAAACAGCCTTGATTATCCCTCCCAAATACCAGTATCCCCTTGTGATGTCTCAGTCACACTGAAAGGTAGATGACTCAAGACTAAGATCACTCTAGAAACCTAAAATTAAATGGTCATCATATTAGTTGAATCATGTGATTGGAACACTTCTAGTATTTAATTACATAAACATGGTAAAGCTATAAGCAGGGACAAAGGGAAAGTATATATTGAAAGAGAAAGGGTGTACTGAAACGAATTCTTGAATCCTTAGGACACATGTAGCATTAGCTATCTTAAGCCTTCTTCTAAACCATTACTGTTCACATCTCTCCTTGTGTTAGCTCTACGCAATTACAGAGACCAATGTCACACAGTGGTGCTCCATTATCTGCCTTCCACATCACCACACTACTAGTTCCTAGTCCAGGCCATCACTCCATACTTCGCCTGTATACTAACCATTCTTCTCCCAAGCTTACCTCTTTTTGCAATGCTTTAGATAACCTCTTGCTCAGATACCGTGGATGACTTTCCATTTACTGGCGGATCAAGTCCCAAATCCTCAGCTTGGCAGTAAATGCCCAACACAGCCTGCCCCAACCTACATTTAAAGTCATAGATATAGATTTTTAAAACTTAAAGATAATCAGATCTAAATCCTTCATTTCAGAGAGGAAAAAACAAAGCACAGAAAGATTAAGTAACTTGACCAAGGTCATTTTGCTAGTGACAGGTAAAAAATAGCAACAAGGTCATTTGACTCCCGGTCTGTTCCCCCATGAATTCCCAACACTATTTTCTATTAACCCCAGTATTGCATTAGTCTTGGTCTCAAAGTCTTCTAAATGTGACATCTTCATGCTTTACTATTGTGTTACTGACAGCAGATTGGGGCTTAACACTAAATTACTGAAGATAATATTGAGTTTTTGCACTTATGTCACCCACAAGAATGCACATTGTTTTTATCAGTTTTTATGATGTTTTGTCCCTTTCTGGTGTTTTAGAATTTTTCAAGTTTTTGCCAAAATTTGTAATTTATGTTGATAGGCTTTTCTGAAATCAAATCATTTACACTTACTACATTTATTTCCCACAATGTACTTACATGCTGTCTTTCTTATGCTGCCCTTCTCTTCCTCCCTTCCTCGTTTCTTTCTTTCCTTTATTATTTCCTTTTAAAAAGTGTCTATTTTTTATATTTATACCTAGAGATATTCTAGAAAGATTTTCAGATGGCTCATGAGAAGTCATACAAGATAATAAAATAAAATGAGTTGAAAATAAGGCAACAAAAGAAGTAAAAACATGGATCGGGGCAAAGTACTGCCAGGGATAATATTAAGAATGCAAACTATAGTGAGCTACCTGCGAACAGGAGGGGGAGCACAGCTTTGGCTCTTAGCTTTGTATTAAGTGATGCAAAGTGAGAAGACGTCAGCTAACCAATTTCATATTTATAAGATAATTTGACCATAAATTAACAAGACATCATAATTGTTATTGGAAATTACAAATGTTCTGGCTAATAAGATTATTGGAACTCTTCTTAAAGAAGAAACTATATTATCTAGTAAACTATTTTTGACAGCATAATTACAAATGCTTGTTTATTAAATATTGATCATCAATTTTAACTGATGATCTCACAGCAGAAAAAGAACAAAAGAAAGAAAGACACTATTCAAGGACTTCTAGTTTAAGCTCTGAAATATAGAGAGCAGGATAAAGCATCATTCTCAACCTTAAAACATGAGAAAAGTCTGGACCAACTGCAAATTCAAGACTCTCAGAAACCATCATGAGAACTGAGGTTACAGAGTGAACATCCAGCTCAATATCTGGAGAAGGAGAGGTGAGTGCAGGAAGAAAACAGGACCCGAGAATTTGGTTACTGGGGACAGATGCCCCTGAATGTCCTATAAGCTGGTAACAAGATTCAGCTAGAGATTTTTGACAAATTACTAAAGGCAAGCATGGGTTAGGATGAGAATTATAGCACCTGGGAGCCATAACATGGGAGTTTTCACACCTTTCTGCAAGCTTTTCCTCCAGGAATCCCAGCAGGTACACACAGCTGAAGAAAATCCTGAGAAAGTTTCAATCGCAGGTGAAATGCACACAAACCCATCCTCCCTGTCTCCCCTCTGAATGAAATGCTTCGGTCTCCAGAGGTAAGAACAATAACAACAAAACACTTGTAGCCTGAGGGCAGAAGCTGATTGTGGCTGGGAGAAGTGAACAAACAAACAGAAAGCCCTAGCACTGGGGGCAGAGCAGAAATATCTGCTAGGGTCAGCATTCCAGGAGGAACTGAATAAATTTGGCCTCTTGTTCCTCCTGAAATGCTGACCCTAGCAGATATTTCTGCTGCTTCTCCGGGGGAGTAGGAACACTTATGAGACCACACACCCAAGACGCAGGTTTGCAACTCCTGCCAAGACTGACATTTAATCAGAATATCAGAAAATGCACAAAACATCTTGCCCTCCATCACCCCCCTAACAAGCACTGGGTAATAGTAAAGCAGAATAGAGTTAGGAATACTGCAAGAGACAAATTCTCTCTGGAGAGTAAAGCAAAGGGAAGATCCAAAGCCAAGCAGATAGACCCTACTGGGGCCCCCTTCAAACCCACCCAGCTGCTGACTAGATTTACACACAGTGGACACCAAAGGCCTAGGACACGGAAATGTATGCTTCAATTCACTCATTTAAAAAACATATATGTATATATTATCTGCAACCCTACAAATCATATCGAGCTTTCAACAAAAATATTGAAGACAAAGCAAAAAGGTAAGAGAAAGTAGTCTGAAGATACAAAGCAATCATTGAGACTCAGATATGACACAAATGTTGCAACCATCAAGCAAAGAATACAAAATAACTATTATAATAGGTTAAAGACTCTAATGGAAAAGCTAGACAACTTACAAGTTCAGAGAGGTAATTTCAGTAAGGAAACAAACACTATAAGAGAGAATCAAATGGAAATTTTATAATAGGAAATAAATTAACAGAGATGAAGAATGCCTTCAACTTGCTCATGATTAGACTTAACGCAGCCTATGAAATAATCAGTAAACTGGAAGATAAGTAAATAAGAAGGACAGAAATGGAGATTTAACGAGAAAAACAGAGCAAAATAAAAATCACAGAGAATTCAAGAGCTGTGGGACAATATCAAATAGTCTAACATATTCATAATCAGTCTCACAAGGAGAAGAAAGGAAGCACAGCATAGAAGAAACGTTAGACGAAATAGTGGCTGAGAGTTTTACACATTGCTGATAGATCCTATACAAAGACCCAGGGATCACAGAGAACACAAAACTTGATAAATACCAAAACAGAACAAAACAAAACAAAAATGCCAAACATTCCTGGGCATTCAAACTACTGAAAACCAAAGACAACAGAAAATCTTGAAAATGGCCAGAGAAAAAAAGCCACTTTACCTACAGAAGAATAAAGATAAGAATTAGAGCAGGGCCTGGCCTGGTGGTGTAGTGGTTAAGTTAATGTGTTCCACTTTGTTGGCCCAGGGTTGCGGGTTCAGATCCTGGGTGCAGACGTACACACTGCTTGTCAAGTCATGCTGTGGCGGCATCCTGCCTACAAAATGGAGGAGGATTAGCACAGATTTTAGCTCAGGGCCAATCTTCCTCACACACACACAAAAAGAAATAGAGCAGATTTTATATAAGCAACCACACACAAAGACATCAAAGGAATGAAATCTTTAAAGTGCTAAAGGAAAAATAAAACTCTGAACCTAAAATTCTAAGTACATACTGAAAATATACTCAAAAGTGAGGTAAAAATAAAGAATTTTATAAACAGAAACTGTGGGAATTTGTCATCAAAAGACCTACTCTACAAGAAATGTTAAAGGATATTTTCAAGCAGCAGAAATATGACATCATTGGAAGTTTTTTTTTTTTTAAAGATTTTATTTTTTCCTTTTTCTCCCCAAAACCCCCCCCAGTACATAGTGGTATATTCTTCGTTGTGGGTCCTTCTAGTTGTGGTATGTGGGACGCTGCCTCAGCGTGGTTTAGATGAGCAGTGCCATGTCCCCACCCAGGACTCGAACCAACGAAGCACTGGGCCGCCTGCAGTGGAGCGCGCGAACCCAACCACTCGGCCACGGGGCCAGCCCCCATTAGAAGTTTTGACCCACTCAAAGAAATAGCGCATCAAAATGGAATGAAGATGAAATACATTTTACTTATTTTGTATTGCTCTAAAAAATAACTGCTCTTAAAGCAAAATACGTATCAAAGTATTTTGTTTGTTTGTTTTGACAAAAATAGCACAAATGATATGAGAAAGGAATTGGGAATATACTGTTATAAGGTTCTTATACTATGTGTGAACCTGCATAACATAATTTGAATTTAGATTCAGAATGTTTATAAATATATTTAGTAAACTCTAGGACAACCATTAAAATAGGCTTTTTAAAAAGGATATTAAAAAGAAGTCAATTGAGAAAACTAAACTGGAACTATAAAAAATTCTCAATTAAGACCAGGAAAGGCATAATAAAGAAGAAAAAAAGGAAATGAAGAACAAATGGAACAAATAGAAAACAGCTAGCAAGAAGGAAGAATTTAATCTAATCATTCCAATAATCACATTAAATATTAATGGTCTAACCATGCCAGTTAAAGCACAGAGATTGCAAGATTAGAATTTATGTAAGACAAATTAACAATTTTTGACACAATATTCACATTAGTGGGATAAACTAGCACTGTTAAATGACTGTTTTTTATTATTTTTCTTATATTCTAAGATTTAAATTCTGTACATGAGTGCACTTTTAAAATATGGTTTGGTCACATCACAATATTCATTTGGTCACTGAAAAACTAAACAATTTAACTGAAATGAAAATTTCAGACATATTTCCTCTTTTCAATTATGTTCATTTTGGTTACCACTAAGAGGATACATACAAAAAATTTCAAAGTCATTCAGTCTCTTCTTCAGAAACGTCATATTCTTTGTGTCTACTTTCTTGGATTCATGGAAGAAGATGAATATAATTGCAGTTACCCTACTCTGTAGATTGATTGATGCTGATAATTTTTACTGGTAATTATAACTAAAATTATTATGAAACAGTTCCATTGAGCATAGAACCATTAAAAAACAAACAAACAGAAGCTAAAGTTCAAGGTATATGGGATAATTAAATGGAGTATATTAGTACATATTCAAGCACAACCTCTATTACATTAACTATGTTCTGGAAAGTTTATGTTCAGTTTTATAGAAAAGCAATTCTTTCGATAAGATTTTCTCTAAATTGGTTGACCTGTCTTTCCCTTTGGTATTATGAGATAAATTTGCCTTCAACACATACGTTTACCCCAGGTACCAAGCAGGTTGGAAACACCTTTCAGACTAAAGAAATTCTATCAGTATGAGCATGACATAATGAGAAGCGGAATTTTCAAAGCTCAATCTTTGAAGACTTTGGGTAAGCACCTGGAAACACAGTGACAATCTGCAGAACTGAAGACTGAGGATGAATTTAAGAATTCTGATGACTACTTAAAAATGTTCAAATCATTATTAGGTCATTAGGAATGCTATCCCTGTAAAGTTTTGCCAATTGATTATTGTAGTTTCATGGATAATATGAAATACACATGGGTTGACCAATACATTCTGTTTTTTGTTATTATAGTGAGCAGATTTCTTTTAGAAGCAAATACTACACTAGGTGCAAATAATATATGCAAACGAATAGTATATAGGTCCTTTTTGCACAGGGCAGTGCATTGTAGTAGAAGAAGAATCTATGAATAAAACTACTATATAAGGAAGCATACAATGAGTGCCAAATGCACTTTCTTTGTTGGACAAAGGGGAAAACATTCCATTTGTCTTAGATAATTTTACCCCAGAGGATTTTTATTCACCCTGCTCCATGAAGAAATGTAGATAACATCAAAAGAAAACTAAATCTTTGGGCAAGTTATTAAGTGTCATTGTCATGATATACTTTTTCTGTGTCCTATAATTACCTTTCTTTCTCTACCCTGGGCAATCAAATCAAATCAAAATTGAAAGCACCAATTCACTTCTGTCATCCTGTTCCATTGTATGGGGCTGTTCTTATTGTGAATCAAAATTCTGAGCAGCCTGTAAATGACAGAAACTTAAATTATTACAGTCCCAATTACTGAGGAAATAACCCTACACAGATAAGTGGAGTGAAGTAGGATGGTTAGAACAAATTGAAATATTCCCATCAAAGTTCACAGAACCAAGCGTAAGTCACCATATTGAACAAAGCTGAGAAGATAAAACCTAATAGTATTTACCCTCTTACCTTTATTTATTAATTTCTTTTTCATTTTTATTTTAATCTTGGGAGGAAATTATGCTGTTTTATAATCAGCTATAGGATTTTACTTAAGTCAACCAAACAAGTATTTACTAAGCACCAGCTAAGAGTGGTGAGCTCTGCTGAGGACAAGGGGATGAACCAAAAAGAGTCTCTGCCACCAAATACTCAGAGATTGAAAGGAGAAACAGATAGAAAAATAATTACAAAGGAGCATGAGATGTCTTCTAATAAAGACAAGAAAAGGTGTTGGGGAAATATGAAAGAAGACTCTGCCTTGGGTGGTGTTAGGATGTCACTGGAGAAGGAATTGGAAATGATGACCTGATAATTGGGGAAACGGTAGGAGTTAGTTAGGCAAAACAGTCGGGGTGATCTCCCTAGACAAAAGGGGTAGGCTTCCCAAAGGTCACAGAAATGGAAGTAGGGCAAATCCAGAAATCCCAAGTAATCCCACGTGGAGTGAGTGAAGACAGATGAAGGAAAATCGGCAAGGGAGGGAAGCAGACAGGGGCCACATCACGAAGTCGTTTCCATGCCACGAAAAATAAGTCTGGTTTTAGCTTCTGAGAAGCAAGGAGTTGCTGCTAAGTTACACAACAGGGAAAGACATGTCCACAGTCTATGTGAGTCCTGCACTTTGGACACAGAGATGGCTTTGCCAGACAACAGATGAGTGGGGGCCAAAAGTCCGTCCCCATTCTGCACAGCCATCTGTGCACTCCAGCTGGGGGCGGCTTCAGCCTGGGGGCACAAAAGAGAATACTATTTTGTAGTCTTTGGGCAAAGGCAATGCCTGTTTGAAATAGGTCTGGAGATTATGAGATTTGATCTTTGCGACAGCCCCGTGAGGAAAGAATTTTCTCTATTTTATAATTGAAACTGCTGACACTCAACAGGATCAAACCTCCAGAGTGGTTAAGAATCAGGGCTCTGGGTTTGCTACTACATAGTAGCCGCTGCCTGCTGGCTATCAGATCTCTAGCAAATTACGTCACAGCTCTGCATCTCAATTTCGTCATGCTTAAAATAGGTACAATACTACTACCTATCGCAAGGGGTTGTCATTGCTATTAATTTATTATTAATGAAAGATTTAACACAAAGCGATTATAACAGTGCCTGGCACATCTTAACTATTCAAGAAATATTAACTACTTTTGTTTTCCCAAATAAATAAGTAATAAAAAATGGATAGAGAAACCAAATCTTGACTTTTGGTTAAGTTTGTGTGTATAGAGAGAGAGAGAGAGAGAAAGAGAGAGAGAGATTTAAATTTTATAATAAAACATTATAACTTTAAAACACAACTGACACAACTCGATTGGAGCACAAATTCTCCAGTGTATACTAATTGAGGAAGGCTGAGAGCATAATTCTGGAGTAGACATCAGAGCAACAGGTCTAAAAGGTATCTCCATATGGAAGCCCAGCGGCAGCTCAGCTTACAGAAGCAATATGCTGGACCTTCAAACATTTACCAGTATCATAGACAAAATAAAAAGCAAGCAAGAGGGAGAACAAATGTTCAAATGCTTCAGCATAGTAATCATACTTTTCATCAGGGAGAATAAGAAAAGTTGTCCCCTGAAAGATTTATATTTAATACCAGCACAAGTCAACAAATCTTCCAAGAATTTCTAATCAACATAGGCCTACAGAGGAGAAAAAGAGAGCCAGAGGCTGAATTACCTGGAGAACCCACATTTGCTGTGGCATGACTCTTTTCAATATCTGCATGGAATTTACTTCCACGTACTCTTAGACTGAATATTGAACATTCTAGATATGTTCTTTTCATTTTTCCTCCTTCACTAAAATGTTCCAAATTTTTCTGAAGAGAAAACACCCCAAAACACAAATACAATTGGAACAAAAAAGCAAAATCTCTCCTTTGTAATTTGATATTTAAAGGAGGAAGTATTAAGGCAACATAAATTGATGCAACATGTAAATTTTCAATGTAAGAAACTACTTAATGTCCCTTCACTCCTAGCTCTACACATATTGATGAACACCAGCTATCCAGCTGTGCCAACATCAAGGGACCAGAAGTGACCACCAGGGCTTGGTGTTTCAGTCCTAGCTGAGAGGCGTTACCTTCTTACACTGCTTCTTTTTGTGATTCATTCATTTTATTTTCTATTTTAATACTGTTGCCTTTGGGAATGACTCTGCTGCTTGGTTTGTATTGGTCTTTTTTTGTTTTGTTTTGTAATCAAACCCAAGATGCAACATTTATTTTGAGCAAAACTAGGTCTTCAACCCCATCATTTGTGCACAGCATCCTTGTACCTTAGGTCATGAGCTCACCTATACTCTCTGGGAACTCCCACTCACTTTGTGGTAACAGGTATTCTGATTAGTAACTCACTTTTTTCTTTTTTAATTTAGCAATCCTTTGTTAGACTTATGCCAAAAGTATTCCTTATGAAAACCAAAGTGACAAACCTGCTTCTGGTTTATTCAGAAAAATGCTGAAGTCCCCCTATCAAATTTGGCTTATTACTATTGATAGACATGCAACAGCTCATGGTTTTCTACTCATTGATTTCCTCTGCTGGATAGTTAAGGAGTTCAAGGGAATGGGGAGTACATGAGGTAGATTCTGGTTCTTTATGTTCAGAGATTGTTCTCAGGTACAACACTTAAAGGAAGAAAACATGACACTATTTATTTCATCTCCGTACAAATGCTGAGCAATTGTTCTTTTGTAAAACTTCTAAGAGAAGTCAGAAATTTAGATTAAATAAGAAATGGAGCCATTGATGAAAGATGATGATAGTCTCTTTGTTCAGACACGATATCCTATATAATAAAACTACTCAGAAACATGACATATGATAAAAATGTAGAAGATGATTTTTTTAATGATGTGTCACAATCAAAGATGGGCTCATTGTTTTAATCATGAATCAACTGTACATATACATAAGACAACTAAAAAGATCAAGAAGCTTTACAAGTAGCATAGACAGGAAGGTCGAACTCCCTTCAATCTGAATATCCAAGACGGAAAGAAACTTAGGGGAACCATGATCAAAACACACCAAGTAGTGAAAAACAGGGAAAGGTAGTGTATAGGGCTATGCAGTCTTGGTGAATGGACCATATACTGGCCAAATGAAGCTATTTGTTGACCTCTGAAATTGCCATGATGTTTTCTGTCTCTAGCCTTTGTACATAGCATCCCTTCTTTTTAGAATGATGTCATGCATGCCTACCAGGCAGACTACTACCCATCTTCTGAGAAGAATGTGAAGTCAACCATCACCTCTAGGAAGCCAGGCTCCTCTTTACTGGGAGAATAATAACCTGTGCATATCGACAACTGTAAATATTTATTGAGTTAGTGAATAACACTCACAAAGTAAAAATTAATCAAGAAATCCCAAAGTGAATGGATTCTTTTTTTTTCTGAAGACAGTGAAAAAACTTATTTAAAGAATGGCATAAAAAAGGCATTGAGTCCTGATGGCAACTAGACTTGGTAGTGAACACAATGCAGCCTATACAGAAGTGGAAATATAGTGATATCCACCTGAAATTTACAAAATGTTGTAAACCAATGTGACCTCAACAAAATAAGTTAATTTTAAACAAAACAAGATGGGTTAATTTTAAATAAATGAATTATCTTAGGAAAAGATAAAAGTAAATAATATTTTCTAACAAAAGTTGTAAATACGTGAAACACTGAAGATTTGTGGGAGTTGATGTAAAGAAGTTGAAGATACATTTGCACATCTATAAGAGGTAAAACAATTAGAAAGAAACGATATAGATATTTATGCTATTTACATGATGTTTGTGATTCAGTTGATGTATGAGAATTCTGCAGACTTTTTCAAGATTTTGCCATCACATCACTATTAAAAACAAGCTATATGCAAGATTGTTTTTACCTTTATTTGTTTCAAAAGTGATATAATATTTTAGATGTTCTCATATTAGCATTTCTACAATTTCTTTTTTTTAATTTTTATTTATTTATTTAATTATTTATTTATTTTTTGAGGAAGATTAGGCCTGTGCTAACATCCACCACCAATCCTCCTCTTTTTGCTGAGAAAGATTGGCCCTGAGCTAACATCTATGCCCATCTTCCTCTACTTTATATGAGAGATGCCTGTCACAGCATGGCTTGACAAGTGGTGCGTAGGTGTGCACCTGGGATCCGAACAGGCAAATCCGGGGCCACCCAAGTGGAACATGAATGAGAACTTAACCACCGTGCCACTGGGCTGGTCCCTATAATTTCTTAAATTTCACAAATAAGATATAAAATAACGTATTTCACTAACAATGTTTCTATGCATCAAAGTATTTTTCTTCATAAGCATTGCTAGTAATTGAACAATTTACAGTATATTAAATACCAGTTTGTTTTGTTAATTCAATACATTTATTATTTATTTCCACTAATAATATTTTAAACACCTAAAATGTTAGCTAATATGGTAGCAATTTTAACAGTTTTTAAGTAAGAGAAAATGTCATTCCCTGTAGCTGGGTTTTTCCTGAGATAAATGGCATGAAAGTTACATCAGATGAATTTCTGAACCGTAATACTTACGCTTCTACTCATATGACAGATGTAATGTGAACTATTAATCTGAGTGTATGGAATTTCTCTCCACTTACCAATCAGTATTAATCTCAGCAAGTTCCAAGGGCACTCTAACCTTCCACGACCACTCATGTGTTATATAATTGGTAACTCCATCTTCAGTATGTTCCCAGCAGCCCCTAGAACGATATTACTTAACATCAATATTTTAAAAATGTGTTATTATACTACTGACCTGGTTCCTTCAATGAATATTAAGACTTGATAGTACAATTCCTAAAAGTCAACATTTTAATTTAAATTTTTAACTTTCTTTTCCATTAATACTTAAATTGACATTTCCTGAAAAGATTTTCTTATCACAATTTAAACAAATTTAGAAGATATTCAGCATGATTTCCCTCTTCTCTCTTTCTCTGCACTGTACTTAAAAAACACTCTCCAGAGCCTCCTAGAGCAGAAATCCTGAGGGTGGCTCATTTGGCCAAAGTGTGGACTGCTGTTTTGTTTTCATTTCTTGCTAAATCATAGCTTATGAGCTCAGAACCATAGGACATACCAATAAAAGGAAGGAGTGAGGAAAGAGAGATTAGAGATGCTAAGGAGACAGAAGTGCAAAGAAGATGGGCATTCACAATGTTCAGGACAGACATTAACCCAGTCATCTCAGCAGATCTTGTTGAAATACCAATAGTTTTACCATTTCTATCCCTTAGTGAGTGTTGGATAACATGCCAGAAATTGCACACATATATACGTAAAATCTACTTAATCTTTACTATAGCATGACTTGCGTTTATAAAATGAAGAAGGTCTTAAGGAGCACAAGACTGGTCTTTAATGAGCTCTGAGTCAAAGGCCAGACTCCAGCTCCAGTCCCTTGCTCCTCAGTGCACCAGGCATGCGCCGTTTCACAGCAGGGTTGCATTTTACATTTAGATTAAGCTCAGAAGTCAGATGCTAAAATGAAAATTGCTGGAATTGAAAATTGTCAATTGAATCTTCTCAAATCATCTTGTAATCTCCAGGACCTGGGGAGTCGGCATCTAATTTTGCAAGAATAGCTATTTTTGTTTTTCTCAGCATTTTCTGTTTTGCATGGGCTAAGGGACTACAAGCAGATGAATTGGAAAAGAGAAGAGCGATAAGAGCCACACGCACCCCTCCCTTCTTTCTCACTCCCTCTCTTACACTTCTGACTCAGTCAATCCTCCCCTTAGTCACAGGGATCCATTATATTGACCCCTAATGGGCCATTCATTGAGTCATGACTAAGAGGTCTAAAAAAATCTGTCACATTATTGCTGTTCTAATTACTTTGTGACCATACAAGTGAAGGGTATGTACAACTCATTTTAAGCTCTTGATCCCCAAATTACTCCTGATATTTACTGCTTGTTCCATCGTCAATCACACTGGCAGGACACTTTGCTGGTTCCCCATTCTGAAAATATTTCTTTAATCAAAATTCACAAGTTTTTCTTAAGTGAAAAGAAAAGCAAATACAGTGGAAATATAATTTAATCCATTGCCAATCCAGCTTTTTGACAAATTAAACAAAAATGGAAACAACTACCAAAAAAATAATTTTTTTTCCCACATGTCCACATGTCTGGCATAGAAGTACATATAACGGCATTACTAAATTTTTGATGACAGCAGAATACAATTCTTGGAAAAGGTTTTCAGTTATGTGTTTTCTACAAACAACTTTGTGCCAAAATATCATGGTTTAGGCAAATCTCAAAATCCTTTATTTTCTATTTTTACCCACTGAAAGTGTTTGATAGCTCATTATTTCATAACTACTATTACAGAACCTCTCTGTCTCTCTCTCTACATATATATATGTATACATATAATATGTATTTATTAGCCGTAATATATACATATGCCAATAATATATGTTAGCCATCATAAAGTCAAATGTATATAGAATTATTTCTTCTTAAAATATTATTGTAAAATGTGTTGCCATAATGCTTGATTAGTTTTTAAAAGAGCAAGTACCATTTTTTTCTCTACTAGTTTCATATTTTTATCATATTGTTTTAATGATTCTTCCTCTAGAAAGTTGTAATGATAAATCTGGCCCTCACCTTTTAATTCTTCTTTACAAGGTATGAAAAATTCTCAAATATGAAATAATTTTCACTTATCAGTTTCTGCATAAGAAATTACCCAAAATTTACTAGTTAAAATGATTGTACTCATATTGAAACATAGAAGTATATCGAATCAACACATTGTACACCTTAAATTTATACAATGTTGTACATTAACTATATCGCAACAGAGATGAAAAAACCAACCATTTTGTTTGCTCCTAATTCTGACATCAGGAACTCAGCCGTCCAGTTCTGCTGCTCCGAACAGTCTTGACCAGGGTCATTCGCTGAGCTGCCCTGAGCTGGTGGCAGGCCATGGCTGGAGGTTTGAAAATTGCCTTATTCTATGGCTGGTGGCTGCTGCTGGCTGGCTGCTGCTGGCTGCCTGCTGGGAGTTCAGCGGCGCTGTCAAGAGGCTGGCTAGGTGGAATTACCTGTCCTCCATCTACACGGCTGCTTCCGCTCTCTCACAGCATTGCAACTGCCATCCAAAGAAAGAGCTGCCCAAGTGCATGAAAGCAGAGGCTGCATATCTCCTAAAGCCAGCCTTGGAAGTAACCTAACTTCTCTTCCACCATACACCATTGTGCAAAGTAAGCGATGGGTGCTGCCAAGATTAAAAAGAGAAGGAATAGAGTCCTCCTCTTGATAGAGAGTTTCGGGGTGAGCATGCAAAAAGGCCTTTAAGATGGGAAGAATTGCTGTAGCTAATTTGGGAAATGAAATCTACCATAGAATCTTTTTTTAAATAACTCATGGCTTAAATTAAAAAAAAAAAAAAACCAAAAATCCAATACATTTTGCAGAGTTTATGCTGTTTAATGGTATAAAAGCTTATGCTTCAAGAAATTCCAAAAAGATTAGACAATCCAATCTCTTCATTCTGCCTTTTTTACAGATTTCATCATGAAAGCAATGAGCAGTTACAGAAGTATTTTTATCATATTCAAATTTGCAATTTGAAAAGATCAACAAGGTTGCTGGAAGAAGAATAAATTGTGGTGGAGTGAGTCAGAGAGAAGATAAGACTCAATTTGAGGGAGATCTATTATAAGATATAATTCATGTGACAATCTGGTTGTTTGCACTATGGTCATTTGCGTGGAGAAGGAGACAAATGAGCATATTTTGAATAGTTTATTTAATTTAATGGCATACCATTTTTTTAATAATATACTGTCTCTAAAGTTGAGATGTATCTTATAATTGATGGCATATCAATTTGGCAACATTATTTTTCTCACTGCTAAATAACCTGTGCTACAACACATGGCAATTTAGATGCAAAATACGTGGTAGTTTGGGTGGCTACAGATACATATAGTAAACAGTAGATAATGTTGAACTGAATGACAGCCAAGCTTGCTTAGTGTATTTTCCCCAATTATAGTTTCTTTGAAAAATTATACATAGGGACAACTCAAGTGTGACATGTGATTGACATGACTAGTTTTTAAATATTAAAAAGTATTGGGTCCAGCCCAATGGCATAGTGGTTAAGTTCACACATTCTGTTTTGGCAGCCAAGGGTTCACGGGTAGGGATCCCAGGTGCAGACCTACACACCACTCATCAAGCCATGCTGTGGCAGTGTCCCACATACAAGGCAGAGGAAGATTGGCACAGATGTTAATTCAGGGACAATCTTCTTCAAGTAAAATAGGAAGATTGGCAACAGATGTTAGCTTAGGGCCAATCTTCCTCACCACAAAAAAAGCGTGTATATATATATATATATATATATATATATATATAAATATATATATAAACATATATATCGTATATATAAATACATGTAATTTTTTATATATATATATATATTTCTAGGATTTGTAGGCTTTGACTAGCAAATGACCAGACAAGGTCATATTGAGTTGGCATAGTGCCTGAGCATTGTTTCTTATTCAATTTGACTCTTTTTGTTCAAAAATTTAAAGAAGTATTTTAAATATTCTTTGTAGCAAATTCTTTGCCCTATGTGGGATAGAAAATTTTCACTATGCTTTAAGTTCTTGTCAAAATACAATTTGAGTAGCAGTCCACAAACAGGAGCAAGGTCTAAGAGGTGGAAATGAGATAAGACAGCGTCAACATACATCAGTCAGATCTTGCACATTTTCATCTCGATTCTTGCTAATCATCTACTTTTTCACTTGTCACCAACTTTGCGGTTATCAAGTCTCCTTTACAATAACAAGTAGTCTTTCATAAAATGATTTAAAGTAAAAGGAATTAAAGGACTAAAATATCTTAAAAGAAGTTTAGAAAACCTAACTTTCTCCAATATATAGTCCAAATATATATTGATAAATAATGATAAACGCATATGTTATATAGAATTTCAATGACTTTAAATTAGTTAACAGCAAGTTATGAAAAGATCCTCATTGAAGAGAACCTCAACTGCTATATATTATACCTGAATTTTCATAATATTTATTTTCTCATGGGACAATTAAGTGATATTAAAATTATGATCAAAACAACATAAGATGTAGTACCTTATTTCTTTAAAAATTACATTTTATTTTCAGAAGCTCTCTTAGACGGAAGTCACAACTTACGGTTGTGCAGTCACTCTGGTAGTGAATCACAAAATTTATGTTATTACTGGGTCAAACTTTTTAAGGAGTTATTTCTGGAGCTCACTTCTGCTACCTGGTGTTTCGTGGTTTTATGCTGTGAATGAAAGCCACAGGCTCTTCTGTTATGGTGACTGGAGAGGGTTGGGTGCTAGAACAGTTGTAACTGATTTAACCAAATAGTATTTGTGCATGAATAGAACAGATCTCACTGGGTTTGAGCCCGGTGTAGTGATACTCTCAATGTATGCATAAAATTACTGAGCCTATGTCAGAAAGATATACACTAACATTTTTTGCTGATAAATGGGATGGATTTCCTCTCATCAGACCATACCTTATTGTGCTGCCATCCTTGTGATCAATGCCATTTGGCCTGTTAACTAGTTGGCATTAGGAAGCAGTCTAAATCCAACAATTAACATAAAGCTAACCAGTCCACGAGAGAGTTCAACCTGCGATCACGGCCTTGTTAGCTCAGTAGAGTGTGTTCAACAATCTAATCACTGTTTTCCACTCACCCAGCTGCAAGGACACTGACAAATGGAAGGGCAAAGGCCTTGGAAGTTAGAATTATGACTTTCTTGTTTTTGAAGTATTTCCACCTCAAATTACAGGACAACACTGACAAGTTGTTTGACCTGTCCCGCTAACCACCAGGATAATGATCCGCCCTGTCCCCAAGCCTGTGGATTTACTCCTAGGTGGGTTAGGTCTTTCATCACACAGAAAGCTTTGTAGAACCTCACATCACAATAGCTTTGTACAGTCTGGCATTTCTAGGACTTCTTTTGCTAACTGTAAATAGAGAAAATTTATTATAGAATTTTATTATCAGCTACAACGGAGTCCCTTGCTTATCATAAGTCATTTGAATACAACAGTATTTACAAATTTTGTGAAAATTATCTTATTATCTTAGACTGTTTTTATCTAGAAAATTGAATAAAAAGAAATTTCATAGTAAAATTCTTTCACAAGTCAAACATATCCTGTTAGTGTGATGTGTCATCACACTGAATGCTGGATATAGTTAGCATAGAGAAGAGATATCTGATTTAATCTGACATTTCTTGATTTGAGTAAAAAAGAAAATCAAGCTCTATGTTAATTTCAGAAATATAGATAAATTAAACCCAATGTTTCACACTTGATTTTCTAACATAAGATAGAAAGATGCTAGAAGTTATTTACTTGAATATCGTAAAGGCATACTTCAGAATACAATTTAATGAAGAAAACTAGAAAGTTATTCTTTAAAGTATGTTTATTTGCTTCATACTTCGTATGCATAAACTTTATTTCTTCATGAAACAAGTCTAATTTAGAATTTAGAGGTTTCTAGATTTGAAAACATGTTCTCTATGTCATTATTATTTATCACGCATGAACAATAGGTGTACCAGCAATTTCCAAAATTAGCTCCTTTTACTAATGAAGGGCAGCTCACATAGAAGTGGGTTAAAAATAGTTAACAAAACAAACATTCACTGCATGCAAGGGGAAAATGTGACGGCGTGATGCAGAAATTGTCTAAAGAGTGGCAGACAGTTGTTGTGGTAGCATTTAACAGGAAATTATGTGATAGCCAAAACCCCACAGCAGCGGAGGGAGAAAACGCATTTCCAGGTATTTATGAGAGACTGCAGGAGGGGTTTGCACAATGGGCAATCTGAGCTTCAACTTTTGATCTGTGTGGTGGTAGCTAGTGAGAATAAAAATAACCAGTTAGTGAAGACTTTGTACTTTAAATTATAGATACTGGATCTGCAGGTCCTCAGCAATGTCTTAAAATCTGCAATTAGTATGTCAGAGCGGATACGTGTCATGACGAGATGTTGACCAGCCCAGAAAGTTTCTGTATACTGTGCTGACTATGAGTTTCCATTGACTACAAAGGTCATGAAACGAGATTTAAAAAACACAATTTGCATCACCAATAACATTTCAGTGCCAGGGAGCTTAAGACTGAAAAACTTTTGTTCCATCCTCCAGGGTCCAAAACACAGCAATTATAAAACCAGAAATTGGAGCAGCTATATTCTAATGTATTTCCACAGATTATAGTTGTCTTTCTGCATCCCATCCTGCCAGCCCCTCAATTTCAGTGGGTCTGCGCTAGTAACAAATTGTAACTCTCAGAGCATTGAGTAGGGATAAGGACTAAGGGATTACATTTTACCCAGGGAGGGGAAATTCTTGCCAGCAAATCTATAAGCTGATTTAGAGAGAAAAAAGACTTTTGAAGTAGTAAATATAGGACTTGAACTTTGTTTCAGATATCAGATAGCCTAGAAACTACCAAAGGCTCCCATGTCATACAGCTGTAGGAGATGCTTGTAGACGCTGGTCTGTCAAACTGTCGTCTGGCTCTAGAACTACAAAAAGGAGTTAAATCAACAGAATTGTCCCAAGGAAAATCCATCCACTAAGTTGGCAAACAAAGAATCTGAACAGATATTCAATTTTCCAAAATAACAAAGAAAAAATAATAAAGTTTACAATAAAAATGAAAAAAAAAATGAGAGGAAGAGAAGACCATGCTGAAAATTCAAGGGCAAGATATCTGAAGAAAAGGTACATATTGCAGGATACAGAGGTGAGTTTTAAAAGTAAGCACGCCTATGACCAGTTACGAAGTAGTGTTAAAGAGAATACAAAATTAAAAACAAAAAATTAGAAAACGAAACACAGATCCTGAAGTCAGGAAATTAAGAACTATGGATATTCTTAAAAAAAATGAAATGTGCTAAAGAAGCAACTATTAAATTCTTGAGTTAAAAGAAAAATCCAGTATTAAATCAAAAAGAATCCTTGATATTCGTTACTGCCCAGAAAGGAGTAATTAACATGAGAATTGTTTTCCTCCTCTAAACAGCTAGAATATTCGATGAATATACAAAACAATGGGTGTTAGACATTGGTCAATAGGCAGCACAGGATTGTGACACTCTCTTAAGAAAAGAGAAACAATTAAGTGAACTAACATTTGGCTTTCTGCCTGGAGGAAGCATGTAGACTGTAGCAAAGGGAAGGAAAAAACACTGAGCCAGCGGGGCTCTCTGGGGCCAGGAGACAGACCTAGGAGCTCACAGAGGCCAGGGCAGCTGGAATGTGCAGGACAGAGTACTGAAAAGAGCCTGTGCAAAGACAAAACGCCACTAATCTGCACAGCGTTGTCGTAAGTCATTTATAAATTAAAACAAACAAAAAACCAGAAACAGAGCATATAGCTTGGGAAGACATAAAACAAAAACTGAACATAGATTGTATTTTTTCTTTACTGTTTCTTTAATTTCTACATTTCGTCACTCATCTTAGGTTACTTCTATAATTGAGCCAAAGAAACTCTGTCATAAAGCAGTGACCACGTAGGCCCCATACCAGTACTGAGTGGTCAACAGGGAGGCAGGAAACAAACAAGATGAAATATGTTTTAACTTCTAAACTTCTCTTTCTTAGAACCCTCTCTTCTTGCCAGAATGAGATACTCCTCTTCCATCCTCTAGTGTAGTTATAATACCTTCAGAACTTTGTTGATGTTGGAAAAAAGTTTCAGATCATAACGCATTTGCTAAATGTTAGTAATTTAATGTTGACAGTTTAAAGTTGTAATAGATTTCTCTTGCAATCATGAATTTACAAAAGGAATGCCTTTCCTGCTTTAAAATGTTCACTTTTCTGAGTTTTATTTTCTTAAATATGGAAAATTAACATGGTAATATGGATAACTTTAAATCTTTTTAAAATTAATATTAGGTTGCAATGTTATAGGAAGCTCATAAACCCTGCAATATTATAAGATGCAGAATATGGTTGTATAAAACAGATATGTATCAATACTAGGTTCTATTTACAGTAAAACATAGCTCTACTTTTCAAGAAGACAAGAATTGTACAGTGTTTGCGCTCCAGAATGCTTATCAACAATGGGAATGTAGCCAATCTAATAATTTTGAGACTGAAACAGGTTTCAAAACATATCCAACACTATACAGAACCAGGATTAGAATCCATCAGAACCATGCCATGGGTCTACAGGTCCCTGGGCAAATAAATAGGTTCATTGGGGTCCCTGCCTATGTAAGCATGATTGTTAAAACATTATAAAAAAGATGTTCAACACTACTAGTCCTTAGGGAAATACAAACAAAAACCACAGTGAGATATGATTTCACACCCATTAGAATGTAATTATCAAAAACAAAAAAAAACCAAAACAAAACAAATAACCAGAAAATCATAAGTGCTGATGAGGATATGAAGAAATTGGAAACCTTGTGCATCGTTGCTGGGAAGGTAAAATGGTGCAGCTACTATAGAAAACAGTATGCTGAGTCCTCAAAAAATTGAAAAGAGAATTACCAAATGATCAAGCAGTTTCACTCCTGGGTGTATGACCAAAAGAATTGGAAGCAGGGACTTGAATAGGTATTTGTATAGCCGTGCTCTTAGCAACATTGTTCACACAAGCCAAAAGGTGGAAGCAACTCAAATGTGCATGGACGGATGAATGGATAAACAAAATGTGATATATCTGTATGGTGGAAAGTTAGTCTTACAAAAGAAAGAAATCCTGAAACATGCTACAACATGGATGAACCTTGAAGACATTATGCTAAGTGAAATAATCCAGTAACAAAAGGAGAAATATTGCATGATTTTTATATGAGGTACATACAGTAATCAAATTCATAGAGACAGAAAGTAGAATGGTGGTTGCCAGGGGCTGGCGGGGAGGAAGGAATGAGGAGTTGGTGTTTAATGGGTACAGAGTTTTAGTTTGGGAAGATGAAAAAATTCTGGAGATGGTGGTGGTGATGGTGGGACAACAATGTGAATGTATTTAATGCCTCAGAAATGTATTCGTAAAAATGGTTAAAATGGTAAATTTTGTCATGTATATTTTACCACAATAACAAAAATGTTACGAAAAGCCTGGGCTCCTTTGAGACATAATGACTCAATCTGAACATTTATAGCAGTGGGTAGAGAAAAGGGAATTATATATTTGCTTTCTGTCCAGCCTCCTCACCTTCCTTGTCTGATCCAGAACTATCTCTTAGTGTTCTTAATTGATGAATGTTCTGTGGCTGGCTAATTTTATATCTCCCACTAGCAAAAGTGTTAGCAACTCTATTATTACTCTTAATGCGGTGGCTCTGTTTGTACTGAAACAATATAGAAGGTCCTGCTCCCACGTCCCCCAGTTGCCTGATGCCATTTCTTAAATGCTGGTTGTATCATTCCTCATGACACTGCATCATCCATCATGCTGCCTGTGAACGGCAGCTTTCAGTGACTCTCTCATCTTTGATGATGACCACAACCCAAGCCTCAACCCAGAGCATGTAGCAAATGTGAATAATAATTCTTTTTCTGGTCATGCTAAATTCATATGTAAAAATGTCAAATTTTATAGTGTAAATATAGAACAACAAATCTTTCAACTGTATCTTCTCTGGAACCCCTTGGACTATAACCACTGCATTCCTAAGTTGTTGGCTCTTCCAGTGTTGACTGCACTCCTGCCTGCCACACATTGCCACCAGCAGAAAGGATAGGTGAGGAGTTTGTATGTGGAAAGAGAACAGTCCCAATCATGCAGAGAACAATAGCCTTTCATCAGACCTGGCACAGGAACATCCCAGCGAACACAACATCATCCCATTGATTGAGGTAAGAGATGATCATTGGAAAGGCCCACTGACATTGCAGAACAATGATCTTGAAAGCCCTTGGAAGAGAGAGGTGCAGTTACCCACATGTGCCTGATATGTAGCATGGAGCCAGCAGAAAGGGTGGGTGACCATCCTGGGGCCAGTGGCAGAGATGCATAGGGTTATGAAGGCTACTGCCACTCTCGCTCCTTGGATGCTATAAACCACATGCGTTTTTGTGGTTGGAATTCAGAGGTGAGACCATATACCCAGCCACATTAAAGTGTCATGGTGGATTGCTGGTAGCCCAATGCTCTGAACTTGCCCTTTGTCAGCATGTGTAACAGTCACCCCAGATCATCACTTCAGCACTGTTGGCATGACCTGACCCCATGAAAGAAATTCTGTGGTTGACAACGGGATAGCTTGGAACTGGATGAGGCTGTGGGGCTGGAAGGGCCCCAAGGAGCGAGCCTTGGTTTTCCTTGGAGCATCTGGTTGGACCCACCCAGTGAGGGGCCGAATGTGATCTAAATGGAGAGACAGGCACCAGGGCTCACATGGGTACCATCCAGGCTGAGCCTACCTTCACTGCTGGCCCTGGACAATTGCAGTGACTGGAGAGGAACTTAAAATATTCTGAGCAAGTCATTCCAAAGTGAGTCTAAGGTCGGTACTAAGATTGATATGTGCCTGGCCTCCACATTTATTTTCACTTTCAGTTGGTTTCTAACGTTTAAATAGCAGAGTCTTTAAAATAAAGCTTACATGAAACATCAATATAGAAAAGCAGTTAATAGAACTATCTTGTTGAAGCATGTATGGGGCCTGAAACATCAAGTGGATGTGTCCAACTTCTCTGCAGCTACATGACTCAGTGGCAGCTCCTGAGATGTGCAAAAACCCCTGAAAAACACCTCCCAACTCCACGGGAATATTGTGATCCCTCCCTGCTCAGGGCTTTCTAGAAGGATATATGTGACTAATCACCAGGAGCCTTTCTCTCCAGTTTGCCAGCTCCACTCTTTTCCTGGTTCATTTTATTGACAAGTCACTCAGCCACCCCTAGAGAAGGGACCAGAGAATCCTACAATTTCAGTTTTACAATCAAAGTCATATCTTCAGTAAATTAAACAAAGCAAACAAGCACAGAGACAGAAGTGACTGCCCTCAACACACTCTCCTCAGCTACAGGGGAAAACAAAGAAAAACTACATTGATCTGGATGCATTGAATTCAACTTCAGAAACACAGACCCCTTGTATCAGATATTCTCAGAATGTGAGTTCCTACCCCTTGTATGTGTCACAATCGACTTTTCCTAGATTTCAACCTCATTTTGGAATGTCAATGCTTAACAAAATATAAATGGTGAATGTGTAAATGAAGTTATTCTACTTAAAATATTTAGTATCTTGTGGTCAGAACATTCCAAGACATTGTTTATATTTGCTTTTGGTTTTTGTCTGATAGCTCCCTGGCTTTCAAACTTCTGAAAAGTCCCATTAATCATCAAATATTATCCGGATTCCTTAACTTATCTCTCAAGGCTTTCTGCATTCCAATCTCTAGGTGCCTTTCTGCCTTTCCTAACAATTCTATGGCATCAACTCTACGTCAAAAGGTAAATAACAGCACCATTTATTAAACCATGTCTATGTGCCAGTCATTTTGTATCTATGAACACAGTTCATTTTCACAGTAACTCATGGATTAAGTAGCATTACCAGTGTTCTGGAAATAGATAACTGAGGATCAGAAAACTTAAGCAACTTCACCTAATGACAAAAAATGACTGTAAACTTCAATTGAATTGTAAAGTTCAAGATCTTTGCACCTTAAAAGTGTTGACCTATTTCTCTTAAAGAAGCAATATACTACCCACCTGTTTATACCTCCTCATGCTGGGATATGTGTTCACGTCATCCTTTCTTCTTCCTTCCCTCTCCTTCTGCTTTCCTTCCTCCCTTCTTCCCTTCTTTCCATCCATTCCTACTTAACCTTTCTTTCTTCATTTTTGAGAAAGTACCCTTATCATTCTGAACATTAGACACAGTCTACAGGAGCAATTGACATATGCAAATGTATTATGGTAAACACGTATTGTGTGTATAATCACGTATAGACCAGAAAAGTTCAGTGCAGGTCCTGGTAATTTTATAGAGGAGATAAAACTTGATGGCAGTTAGTAGCTATTCATTACTTTCTATATGAAGACTATGTACTTTAACATGTTATGCAAGGTTTTTCAGAACTGAATAGATAGACACCTAAATACACTACTCATATGTACATGTAGCCATGTGTATGTGTAAAGCCATTAGCTGCAGTCAGACTCCACCTCTTCGGTCAGATTAACATGGCCTGCTCTCAGCTTCTGGGGTTTCCATTGAATGGCACCACAATAAGCTGATTGACATTCAATTCACGATATTTTCTTTGCTATTGAATTTGGCTTCTGTATGACTTATCTCACTAAGTTTGTAATGACTTCTTTAAGGACAGATGCTGTGGAGTGTTTTGTATGTTTCAGAGCACCTAGCCATTCTGTTACAATAGTAAATGCTAATTTTTTAAGTGTAATTATTTTTTATTCTTTTCCCTAGTATTTCTAATTTAGTTGTGTGAATAACACAGCTGTTAAAAATGCCATTACTTTTTATTAATAAGATAGGAAAAAATTTTTATGTTACCAAAACTTCATTTAATCAGTTTTTCTAAATTGGAAATAATGTCCTTCAAATTTTATTATTTATTTCTAAATAAATTTCTGTTTCTTTATTTCATGAATATATGTGTCTTTATATGTATATCTATAAATATCTTTATTTCATCAATATATATTTTTATACTGTTCAGTTATTTACAAACCAACTAAATAGCACAACGAACTGTGCATATATGATATGTATATTTGTGAAATAGTGATATATATGTATGATATATATAATATATGTATGTGATAGTGATATATATGTATGATATATATAATATATGTATGTGATATATATGATCATATGTATCATGTATACATTATATAGATATATAAAAATATATCACAAATATCTATATATATAAAATGGGCAGGAAGATTACCAGATTCAAGAAGTGTAATAAAATATCAGTATCTAAACTTCAAATAGACACTTTAAAGACTGCTTGTAGTTTTTTCATATTTCCCTCCACCCCCAATGATAGGTGCTATTAATAGTATGAATAGTAAACTGGTTTTGAAGCATTTCTAAACCAGATTCGTGCATAATTATCTCTACTATTTGGTTTAGAGCCTGGCTTACAATTTTATGTACTATGCAGCTATTTGACTCATTATTTAGAAGATCTTTTCAGGAAGTATACTTATGCAGTTTGTAGGTATGAGCTTAAAAATAGGTCCAGATACCAAGAATTTTGTCCAGGAATAGAATTTTTTTTAGTGTATTGTAGTCAAATAGGCAATTGATCAGTACCTCATATATTTTAGATATTGGTTTGTTAACACAAGTTAAATGTTTAAGTAAAACATTTTTCATCCTGAAGCTTCTCTTACTAGATAATACTTTGTACTGAGGTTTTGGGTATTGTTAAAAGGGTTTTCTTGAAGTTTCCTTTCATTGTTTTTCAAAAAGGTAGTGTCTCTCAGTTTCTTCTCAGAAGTGTCTTTCCCAAGTGCAGCACAGAGTGACTTATTGTCTGCTGCCCTAGGTATGATCATTTTGGAAAATACTGGAACACTGAAGGGCCACACCATGAATGATACAATAATCATTGTATTAGATCACTGTCATAAGATTGTGTCAGATTTAAAATTGTGTCAGATCTAACCTTTATGTGAGAGACTGAAAGCAAGAGTGGAAAGAATCATTTCATACCATTGTTGGTGTATTAGTTATTTCTTGCTGCATAACAATACTACCACAACTTTGCAACTAAAAACAACTTGTTTCTATTTCACAGTATCTGTGAGGCAGGAGTCTGAGCTTATCGGAGTCTTTTAGGAGGCTGCAATAAGTATTGGCCAGGGCTGTGGCCTTATATGAGTGCTTGACTGGAGAAGGATCCTTTCAAACTCACTGAGGTTTCTTGGCAGCTCTAAGTTTAAGAGTGTTCACTTGCTGGCTGTTGGCTGAAGGCCATCCTGAGTCTTGGGGATCCCAACAGTTCCTTTTCATGTGGGGTTCTACAACATGGCTGCTTGCTTTCTCAAAGCTGGCAAGGGAGAGAGAGAGAGACGTAAGCAAGAGACGGTTTACAATTATAAGTAAGATAAGCAAGGAATCACACATCCTTAGTCATGTACATCCCATCACCTTTTCCATGTTCTGTCAGCTGGGGGAAGTCACAAGTCACACCCTCGCTCACCAGAAGAGGATCACAAGAGGATGTGAACACCAGAAGATGGCCGTTGTGAGAAAGGCCTTAAAAGTCTGTTTACCACACAGGGCACTTAAAAAATTCTAAGTTTGGCTGCGTCAGTTCCAAGTAAAAGCAATTTAAAAATGCATTGGTTTTGCCTTCGCTTCTCTCATGTAGCTCTGGCCAATGTGAGACAATTGTTCAGTTATTTACAAAGCATCTAAACAGCACAACAAACTGTGCATATGTGATTGGACACTTGCAGACAACAATAAACTTTGCTCTCTCAATTATCTGAAACAAAATTAAATCTGCATCTTTATTTTGTGACTGTCATTCAACATGTACCATATTTCTTTCCATAAACGTATGCACTTCCAATGAAGTTTGATTTTGTATTTGCATTTAAAAAAAACTTTTAAAATGAAGAAGCAAGAATATGTTTATATTTATCTCTAGAAACTTTCCATTTCTGTGGCATTTCCTCCCACTCTTAGATACCATTTCAGGCAATATTTGTCATCTTACTGCTTTAAGTGAGTTTATCTGACGATAACATTGATTCTTTTTGAGAGGAAATATCTTTGTCGAATAATGTAAAATATGTTGCATTATCCCTAGTCATTAGGAATGTTTGCGTACAACACTAAAAATAAAATGTTGGCCTCCTGCAAGTATAAAAGAGACTCACTGTGTAACGGAAGCTTTTTGGAAAACGCCCCTGGCTTTCAGCATTTTGTCATGAACTCTGCGTTGAACCACTTACCCCAGTCAATGCCTAAGGCTCCTCCTGGAGTCTGGAGAGAGTCCACTTTATGCTGCAAGTTGAAGAGCCCTTTGAACACACGCTTGCTTTGTTTAGGGTTTTAAAGAGAGTGGAGTTCAGTACAGCGTTTCCAGTACAGAAAGCTCATTACATCCACTGTAAACAAGCAGCCTTGTTCTGAGATTCCCATGCAAGGTAATCGTCATTGTAAACATATGCACATCTGAGTCCTTGGTAAGTTTTTTCCCCCAAGGGATACCATTTGGTATTGATTAAAATTCTGTCTTTTGGGACATTATTGAAGTTCAATCATAATAATTTCACCAGAGGTGATATATGCTATATTCAAAAACGAAAATCTTAAATTCCACGGATCTTAGTGATACTAGGGGTCAGACAATTCCAGTAAATTCTTAAACTGGGTTTTCAGATACTGCGGGCATGTAAAAGTCAATTAAGCTAGGAGGCTATGGCTAAAATTACAAAAATATGATTCGAGAGATAGATAGATACCCACTTGTTTATTGGCTAATAGGGTACTATTCTCAATATAGTATATAAGGTTGTATATATTGTTGCTTAAATATATTAGATATGTATATATATGGAAGTTGTATAATATTGTAACGTTATCAATAAAGTGTCGAAATATAATTTTTATTTTCAGATAACCCTCATAAGTTTAGCTTTGGGAACAGCTATTAGAATCATTCATACATACGAGAATCGTGGAAAAAAATTTTCAGCACAGCATATATTAGCTCAGGAAGAAAGTCTTCTTGGGTTGCCAGTGATTGGCAGGGCCCACCATGTCCGAAGTTCTGCACAGAGGACATTCTAGGAGTGACAGATGCTCTTTAGGGAGTGAGCCGCGTCTTTGTTCAAAAGTCACAGAGTTCTCTGGGTGAGAAGCTATAGAGATGTTCTCTTGCCTCATCTAATTCTGCCTATCTATTTGTACAGATCTAAGGGATTTGTGGTTGCTATTGATAAAATGGCCTATATGATACTGAAACAGGACCTCTGTAGACTAGAGATACCGAACTCGCTTTAAAGTGGCAATGCATTTTCTTATTATGGATTTTGATATTTCTATGTCTTTATTCTAGTTTATCTATTTTTAAAAAGTGTAGATATTCAAATATTATAGTTGTCCAAATTCCTTACTTCTCACTCGATCGTAAATAAAGCAGAGCTAGGAGTGCGACAGAAATATGTGAATCTGATTACATTGGAATATTTAACTTTACAAATAATTCTAAGAAGATGTAGTTTTGTGATTGAAATATTTGGAACAAAATAAAATTATGATGGTTATTAACAACCTATATTTGCTTATACCTCAGTTAATAATTTTTATCAACTTAAGGGTTAATTAAAATGTTTTTAAATTTCTAAACCGGTTACTGAAATTCTATCTGAATATTGGCTCAATATCTTCAATACAATAGAGATAAATGAAACTTTCTTTGATTCTTAAAGCTCTTCCAGAATTTCCAAATACCAATCTTTATCATATACTTAGGTACCACATGAACCTATATCTTTGTCCGGGAAGAAAATCCAGCCATAATGGGGATATAAGTTTTGAGGGAAATAATCACACCCACTTTTCCTCCCTAAAATATCCCATCTCAATAATTTCTCAAAGGTCGAATCTGTCAGATCTGAAGTTTAAGTGTCAGCTTGAAGTGTCTGGAGGTGCTATGTAGTTTCTGGTGCTAGAGAAAGGATGAAGCAGGGAAAAGTGAAGCAGCCCACAGGGGAATTAATGCACATGCATACATATACACATACACATATACACAAATGATAGAGACATAGAATAAGCCCCAGATAGTGCTTCATTTTAGTTTGCAGAGTGAGCAGTAAAAGTTAACTGTTCAAGACTGATTCCTTGCAGGCTGGCCTCCCAGCATTGGCCTTTTCTAAACCTCCGTGGAAACTAAATTTGGTCCAGTGCTAATGACAGTCTTCAATCTCGGTCAACTGCAGACCTCAGACCCCAGCCTCACTTCCATCCAGTAGTCCAGAGAAGAAGCTAGTGTTTTCAGAACCGTCAGTGGCGATGTGGCCAATCCTTCCAGTAACTTGCCGCACCATACAGCTGCAACGGGAAGACTGGGACACCTGCACCATGTCAAGCCAGTGCAGGGGCTGGAGTTACCCATAATGTGAACATGGACCTGACGGTGTGGAACTGGAGACAAGGTTCTGCCATGTCATCCTGCTGTGGTATCCTGGCTCACAGCCACATCAGAGAGGGGGCCCGTGCTTCCCTAAGTACGTAACGTTGAGGACCTATGGTCCAAGAGCGAGTCTTACTCCTGGATTCTAGTCTGGCTCTGCTGTCTCTCTGTGCGCTGACAGACTGCCCTGGGCAAAGGGGACCCCTCACACCCACTACTGCTCCTGAAGCCCCAGGTTTTCCCTGGGCCTATTTGTCCTTAACGTTATAGCAGGGTCACTTCTTTATCTTCTCTGTCACTCAGACCATCTCCTGAAAACTAGAATTCCCTTGGAATATCTCTAAAAATTGTGTTTCAAACATGTCCCTGATAAAAGCTTAATTTTACTTGATTGTGCCTGAAAAAAAATTCATGGAGGTGGCAGAGGGAGCATAGACGTAGCTCAGGGGACAAGAAAAGCTATTACTTGAGGACCCCAATGGTTGGATAAGGGGTCACACAATTTTCACTAAATGTCCTTAACTCTCACTTATGTTTCTAAAAAAGAATCACTGCGCATAGTTACTTATTCCAAAGTACTCATCACGATCTGTGCTGTCACTCGGTCCTTTCAAGAAGCATCCTGGTCTAAAAGCAAGGAGAAAGCATTTCTGTCTTTCAGAAAAGAATCTAAAGTCTTTCCTTAAATATAATGCCTGACAAAGTACCAGCATATAGTAGATATTCACAAAATGATTTAGTATAAGTGAATGAATGAATGAACCAAATGATGGAGGCATGAAGACATCCTAATCAAAGTGAAGCCCATATGACAACTGGCATTCAGGTAATCTAGACGGACATCCTAAAGCATAGACTAAAAAACCTAGTTTCAGGTTTTTTTTTCAGACACTAGTGTGAAAATCACTCTTTTCTTGCCAGGAGGCAGAATGAAACACCTTCTATAGAGTCTTTGCATAACGTGCTTAATTGCTAGATCTCTTTTCATGGCAATGGAATTCACATGCCTATATGCGGATGTAGTTGACCCTGAAGTTACCCACTGGTCTGTGAGATCTCTGTGAGTGGGGACATTGTGTTAAATTAATTTTGTTCTTCAATTCTTCAAGGTCTATAGTCAGTAGACCTTGCCTCTTTAAATGCTCTAAAAATAGACAGTGACTTATAATTAAAATTTCTAAGTTTTTTAATGCAGAAATCCATAAAAATAAAGGGAAAATGAAAGATAAAATAGAATTGGTCTAGGAAAATTGTCTTCTAAATGGGATCTAGTCTACATTCTCCTTAAAGATAGGGACAACCTCTTATTTATTTGTGATCTTTGGGACCTAGTCCAGGATCCCATACTAGCTACACCATTAGTTTGCTTGGAAGATTTATTAATCCATTTAAATATTTACTAATAAATAATTGAAGAAATGATTCCGTGCTCTCACTTAAAGCTATGACATGAAATTTTAGTTTTTGTGTCTATATCAATGTATCTTTTTTTTTCTTCTCCTCAGAGCTCCAGTACATGGTTTTATATCCTAGTTGTAAGTCCCTCTAGTTCTACGTGAGTTGCCACCACAGCATGGCTACTGACTGACAGGTGGTGTGGTTTCACCCCCAGGAAACAAACCTGGGCCACTGAAGCAGTGACAGCCCA
Organism: Equus przewalskii; assembly: GCF_037783145.1. Classification (NCBI taxonomy): domain Eukaryota; kingdom Metazoa; phylum Chordata; class Mammalia; order Perissodactyla; family Equidae; genus Equus; species Equus przewalskii. The sequence continues at coordinate 73,537,551 of NC_091846.1, forward strand.
GAACTTTAACCACCGGACCATCAGGGCTGGCTCCAATGCATCTTAAATTAGAGCATAATGTTAGAAATTGAAAAAGATTCTTGAGTTTTCCAAGATTTCATAAAATCTCAGAACTATCAATTTTGGTTCATATGGAACCAGTAGAAGTTATGGCTTAAGCCAGAAAGGTCTCCTATAGCCAGGGAAAAAAAAAAATCAGTGGCCTTTATTTTTTATTTGCGTAACTTGCCCTCTAAGCAGGTAGGAGCAGCAACGGATTTTTAAATAATTGCCACAAACTTCAATGAAAAGATATATATTATTGTGCACAAGATGGGAAAAGAAATGTGGACAAAACAAAGACTTCCTAGCCCCCTGCAGGGAAAGGTAGCGATTTATGTCACTGTGTCTGGTCACCCTTGAGATTGGAGAACCTTGATATTTTCATGCCAGCCAAGTCCTCTCCCTGGGCCGTCTTTTCCCATGAGGAATCTCCCGTGGAATCTCTGACTCCTTTTTCTTTCATCCTTGATTCCTTGAGCTGCTTCCCCAGAAACACAAAATGACATTCTCTTCCACCCAGAGAGCCGTCTGGATTTTCAGGCAGTTCTGCAGCCTGAAAGTCCAGAGAAGAGAAAATTTTCTACCCTCCATGCCCAGATGACATGCTCAGCTTTCTGATGTGAAGGTATGACTCATCAAAACAACTTATGCCACTCAAAAGTGTGGAAGAAAAAGCACACAGAATCATTAGCAAAACGTGATGGGCCTAAATGGCAATAGAAATGTTCCAAACCACTTCAAAAATCATCTGCCGAAAAGATTTTAAAAACAACTTCCTTTTAGTTTTCTCCTTCCTCCTGTCATATGTGAGTAGCTATTGTGTTCCTATTGAGTGGTGACTTTCAGCCGTGATCTCTCTTTACTTGGCATTCTTGTTTTGTTTTTAAAAAAATTTTAAAGGGTTTTTATTTATTTTTTTTCTTGGCATGAAAACTCCTGGTGCCTACTGCTGGAGTTGCACAGAATCCAACGCTAAGCCTCCATGTGCATCAGAGTGCTGACATCTTAACAAGAGAGTGAGTCTTTGAGGTCTCAGAGCACATTATGCATGCAAAAGGGGGGGCTTCATTTAGCATGAGACAAAGATGGCAGAGTTTAAGTTGTGCCCACTAGAGGTGCCTGTCCTCAAACAAGGAAATCTTAAAGTAATCAGCATTTTACTAAATGAAGCAGGATCATTGTGTTTGCATAGAGGAGAGGTTGATGTATAACCAGCTGAACTAAAAGGAAGCTGTCCTCTGGAGCTGTGGGACATCAAAGCACATATTAAAAAATGATAAAAACATTTGCCTCTCAGTCTCCCCAGTCCTGCCCTTCTCCTGTAATTCCCCCAAAATCTCCCACCCGCCACAAAGAACAAAAATCTCACTGCTATGCCATGACGAATTTCTCTGGGAGGGCTAATCAAATAGTGGGAAAGTATTTTTGAAAGCTTTTTTGTTTGATTTTTAAGAAGTCTTCAGAGGGTGAACTGAAGGCAGAAGAGAATGAATTAGAAATGCTATGTTTTTAATTTTAGTAAACCATCGTATGTCTTGATCTAGAAACACAGAGTTCCTTTCTGAGACTAAGACGCACTGGGCGGTGTGCATTTGTTCTGTGAGGTCAGTCACCTCTCTCTCTCCTGCAGACAATAACACACGCAAGAAATTCAACTCATACAAATGGACCCCACAGGAAAATCAATGCTTTTTTAGTCATGCCAACCTAGTTATTTTTCTTTAATGATTTTGGGCTAACTACACACAGTCGAACAATGTTCACTAGAAATAGATTAACTCGGCCTTTCAGTGGATGTGAGCTGGCTTCCAGTGTTGGTGAGGAAGACAAAAGCTGGCCAAACAAAAGCTGCTCCCCTCCCTCTCGTGGCTTTGATGCTGCTTTTCAGCCAGGCTTTGCAGTGACAACCTCATTGCTTGTGATTGATCTGAGAACCTGTGCACTTGGATTCCTTGAAACTTTTTGTCCTGGTGTCCCTGGCATCTATTTCGCATTCAGGTCCGCTCTCTGTGACTTCATCATATCCATGTCCTGCCACTAGATACAGAAGCGCTTTGTTCCGCCTCTCTTCATGCCGGAGGAGTTTTCCTAGGGGTTGCTTCTTGTTCTCAAACATGAAAATGTGCGAAGCATAAAACTCCAGCTGTGAATACTTACCTCCCTGCAGTGTTAAAAAGTTCAATATACAAAACACCTGGTTTCAAGTAAAATGTACATCAAGATATACGACAAAGAGACAGATTTAATATACCCCATAGGGCCCGGGGGCGGTTTTTAAATTAAAGACACAACACTTTTTTTTTTTGGATGAGGTTTTACCATTTTACAAATAATGAACCAATAAACATCATACAGTTGAAGGGAAAGTTGCAAGGAAACAGAGGAAAGGATCATTGTCATGTAAATGAAAATCACACCCAGAAGTAACTTAGACACTTTGCAAATGTCTTCCTGGTCAGTAAAATTCTCTTTACAAGTGATAAATGTGGCCCAAAGCCTCAGTGACTCAAATTCTGTAGGGAATAGTAGCTCTGTTAACTTCGGTGACCTCCCGAATGTTCATCACGAATAAAATTTACTTAGGAGGAGATAAAAGTGGTAGATTGGCCATTTTAATGGGAGGAAGCCCGATGTGTCCTTGCTTGTAAGTACTGTAAAAGTGTGAGAAATTATTATTAAAGAGTAATGGAGTAATTATTTTATGCACTATCTTTAAATCCTCTAAAAATGAAACAACAGGTTTTAAATGGAAAAAAGTTATAAAAATATATGGGGAGGAAAGGGTGAAGAAGGCAGGAGATATTTTAATATGATTAGTTACAAATCACTAATGGAATAAAATATCTTCAAGATTTTATTCTTCTTTTTCTCAATTACACATTTCAAGGAAAAAAGAACAAAATAACTGTCCCTAGGAAGTTTGGTGAGTGGGGGTGTCTGGAGATATACAAGGAATCATCTCAGTGTAGTACTGTCTCTTTCAAGAATATTCCAGAAACTCCAGCAGAGAGTATATTTGCTATTCTTGCTTCCTCCCTCTCCATTCATACCCACACACTCTCCTCTGGCCTCACTCTCCTGCTGTTCTGGCCTGGATATCCTAGGACAGTTCAGAGCCAGTCTCTGCCCAGACAGGAAAATGACCCCCTATTATGCCTACAGTGCAGCCATGTGCATCACTTCCTATAGTCCTCTTTAGAAACAGGGGAAATGGGCCCAGCCGCGTGCCCAAGTGGTTAAAATTCCTCACGCTCAGCTTCGGCAGCCTGGACTCACAGGTTCGGATCCCGGGCTCAGATCTACCCCACTCACCAGCCATACTGTGGCAGTGTCCCACATACAAAAAAAATAAAAAAGAATTGGCACAGATGTTAGCTCAGGGCTAATCTTCCTCAAGCAAAAAAAGAGGAAGATTGGCATTGGATGTTAGCTCAGGGTGAATCTTCCTCAGCAAAAAATGAAGGAAGGAAGGAAAGAAAGAAAGAAAAAAGAAAGAAGGAAAGGAAGAAAGAAAGAAGGAAAGAAAGAAATGGGGAAACAAAGGCCTAAATTCGTCTTCCTGTAATATTCACATGCATCTGAGATGCGGTTGTTAAAACTCAGACCCTCTGGACGGAAATTCTGAGTTCACGTCTGACTGTGCCTTATGCTATCAACGTGACAGTGAGCAAGTAACTGTACAACACTTGCACTGCATTTTCCTTTCCTGTAAAATGGGAATGATACTAGTACCGATCTCATCACATTTTGAAGAGGACAAGAGGAGTTAAAATAGGATAAAGTCTTCGAACAGCGCCTGTCACATAATAAAACTCAGAACTCCTGGCCGTCATCATCATCATCGTCCTCTATTGATTTTCGGAAAGTCTTTGATTCTATGTTATATACACACCCCATCAACAAGTTTTGGTTCTATTTTAGTTAATATTTTGCTGAGCTTTTATTTAAAATATTTGGCAGAAATGAAAAGATATTATTATATATAACATATTCATTCAGAAAATATTTATTCATCAAAAGTTAAGGATCCTCAAGCTCCAAGATGCTGTCCTTTTGAAACAAGGAAGCTGCACTGGGTTTGAGATTTTGGATCTCTAGGTGCCAGGAATGGTTCTAGTTTCAGTTGAGCATGCATAAAAATGATGTATCATTTAACATCTTCGACCTATAAATGCATAGTCATAACCTCATTTGTTTATGCATAGGCACTTCGGAATAATAAAATATTTCTCCAGTCAGTCAGATTTCCCACTGTCTGCAATGGTCATTTTGCTCTCCTCATAAAAGTAACCAACCCCTCTCCCCACTTTTGCATTCAGCAAAGTGAGATGACCTTGCTAGAGAAAATAGAGGGTATTGGGTGGGCTCCCTCCTTCCCTCTTACTAAACTAAAGGCAAATGTTTCTTTCTACCTAAGGCCAGTCTAACTGCTTATGTTTCGATGCTTTTTAGTCTCGATGCTTCCTCTTCCACGACCTTCTTGCTTATTCTTAGCACAGCCACACTCATCCTCGTAGTCAGATCATGTCCCTTTCTCTGCTGAGAACCTTCCAGTGACTCTCCATCTCATTCAAAGCAAACACCAAAGTCCTTCTCATGATCTGCAAGGCCCTAGAGCTGTAGTTCCCAAGATGTGCTCCCTGGAGGAGGGGCATTAGCATCCCCTGGGAACTTGCTAGAAATGCAAACTCTCCAGCCCCACCTCAGACACCTGGAGTCAGAATCTCTGGAAGCCAAGAAAGCTGCATTTGCCAAGCCCTCCAGGTGCTTCTGGCACATTTCTCATCCTGTATTTGTTCTGCTAGGTCTCTGAATTCTCCTTCATTTCCATCAAACACCCCAGACATGCTTCCACTGCAGGGCGTTTGTACTTCCCGCTTCCTCTGCTTAAAACACCATTCACCCACATAAACTCACGTCCTAATTCCTTGCCTCCTAAACGTATTCCTCAAATGACACCTTCCCAGTAAGGATTTTCTCAAACACCCCATTTTAAATTTCATCTTCCCCGTCTATATGCGTTCTATCCCCCTCCCCTGTTATATTTTACTTCATAGCACTTATTATCTTATCAAATTCAAAATACTCATTAATTTTGCTTCCTTGCACTACAATATGAACTCCGCTCCATCTGGTATCATTTTCAGCACTGTTCACGAGTCTATTTCTAGGCCCTAGAAGAGTGGAAGGGCTGTTTTAAAACTTTGGTTTTGTTGACTTTGGTTTGGTGGGTCCTGTCTGAACTTGACCTCGTGGACACCCTAGCTTTTCTTTACAGCAGGACATATGTGTATTTTTCAGTTTTGGCTGTGGCCACGAATAACCCCCAAATCTCAAGGTCTTCAGCAATCCTGCTTTTCTTGTTCAAGGTCACATGGGCACTTTGGGGAAGATGCAGTTCTGTTAGGATCTGCTGGGCTTTACTGGACTCAGCTCAGGTCGACACTACACACCTTTTTATAATGGGGCTCTGGTTGAAAGAAGCGGCTCAGGAGCAGGTGAGGTGGGGTACTTGCAATGTCTCTAAAAGCTTCTGCTGAGATGTGACAAATATCATACCTACTGGCATCACATTGGCCAAAGCCAGAGGCATAGCCAACCGTCAAATCTATAGAAAGTGAACATTTTCCTTCACTAGGAAAGGGTAGCAACGATAGGGAGGGAAAAAAGTTGGAAACAAGTAACACAATCTATCACAACGTGTAATTCCTCCAGAGCAGAGGTGATATTTCTTGAATTTCAGAGAGTTGCAGTATTTTGGAATGAAAAAGGCCCAGAGTCTCTGCCACGGCAGGACACGTTGCTGGAGACACTCGCTCTGTTGCCGGTACAGAACGTCTGGTGTCTGGTGGGATGCAGAGGGAAAAGGGGACAGCAGTACTCTCTGTAAAGGAAGACCGAGGGGAATAAAGTAGCATCCTTCTTTTCATATGACACATTTAAGACTTGCTTAAAATGGTTTACAAAAAAAGTATATTTTAGTTTTGCAATTATTATTTTTCATTGTGGTAAAATACGGATAACAAAGTTTACCATCTTAACCATTTTATAGTGTACAATTAATTCAGTGGCATTGAGTATCTTGACAAATCTTTGCAACTGTATCTCTTCTAGTTCCAGAACTTTTTCACCACTCCACCTGAAAGCCTCACTATCTACTAAGTCACTCTCCTGCTCCTACCCCCACCCCGACAACCTCCAATCTACTTTCTGTCTGGATGGGTTTGTCTATTCTGGGTATTTCATATAAATGGAATAATAGAATACGTGGCCTTTTGTCTCTGACTTCTCTCACTTAACATAATGTTATCAAAGTTCATCCATGTTGCAGTATGTATCAGTACTTCATTCCTTTTTATGGCTGAATAATATTCCATTGTATAGATAAAACACATTTTGTTTCTCCAATAATTTGTCAGTAAGATTTGGGTTGTTTCCACCTGTTGGCTATTGTGAAGAAGGCTGCTATGAACATTTGTGTACATGCACTTGTTTGAGTACCTGATTTAAATTCCTTTGGGTCTATACCTAGGAGTGGATATAATTATTTTTAGCAGGTATTGAGGTAAGTTATATGGATATGGGTAAGGGAATATTTTAGATAAAAACAAAGATTGTTTTTAGCATATTTTTCTTGTTACCTTTACCCCACACATACCAATTTGTTCTTTGCTTTAGGAGAAGTGCATATATAGCCTGGAATAAAGAAGACAACTGAGTTACAGAATAGATTTCTCTTTTATTTGAGCCAAACATTTCAAATGCTAGAGACAGGCACTTGAGATAAAATATATTTGACATTCAGAAGATATACATTTCAAGTATCAGCAGTAAAAACAGAATGAATGTCTCTATAAACAAGAGATTGGAAAGAACATGTATGAGATGTGAGCTCTAGTTTCACCACCACCCGGCAGCCTCTCCCAACCGCCTCCCATCACAATTCCACTAAGAATGAGATCACCATCATCGTTTGATGAGAAAAAGTGTCAGAATTACTTGAGAAGAGCAAAAGGGTCAGTAGTTGATGGAAAATGAAGAAAAAAGGGTATTTTACTCTGGCCTCCAGCAGGGTTGAAAACTTTGGGGGAGGAATAATAAAAAGATGAAAACTTTAGCTAAGTTTTGGGGAAATCAAAGAAGATAGAGAACCTAAGCCTTGATTTCCTGGAAACTGTAATGGTGTAGAGACAGCCCAATTCCACACAGAGCCAGAATAACAAATACCAATGGCTGAGTGCCTTGCTCAGGGGCATGGGCCTGGATGCCTCTTCGAAGGCACCCAACCTAGGGACAGGTCACATCGTGAAGTGGCTCAGTCAGGGTTTGAAGAACTCAGTGCAAACCTAGTACTGGAGACTGAAGCGGGCCCTCAGGCATCAGACATCATTGGTTAACAAATGTCTGCTCAGAAGAATAATGCTTGAGGCTTGCATGTTACTTACTGTGTGCAAATCACTGTTTTAAGTACTTAAAATGTATAAAATAATTAATGCAATTATCAATGCTATGGGACAGGTACTGCTATTATCATAATTCTGTTATAGATACAGAAATTAAGGCATAATGAGGGTATATAACTTGTCCAAGCCAGCCCATCTGGGACGAAGACCTGGAATGATGCATAACTACCCCCACCTTCCATCCTTATCCTCGAAGAAGAAAATGTGAGGGTGGGGGTTTCAAATGTAATAGAGCATCTAAGTCTGGATTTTACCTTGAGTTGTAAGATTAAGTTTTCCACCACCAATGTATATTTGGACATATCCACTGCATAGCTGTCTATCTACTATCTGCCTACCTATCTTTCTATCTATCTATCATCTCCTATTATATACCAATCTCTGCGTTTCTTTCACTGCCTAGGCCAGTGCTGGTCTCACAATAGGCATTTTAAAATCCGGTTGAGAAATCAACAAAGAAAATCAAGGAATTTATTATTTTTTTCAATTTATCAGGATACCTAAATGCACTGTTACATATATAATCTTTAAAAAACTAAAATATGAACAACTTTTTGGCACTTTCTGAACTTTAACATATCTTTGAAATTTATATTGACTCAAAATTGAGTAATTTAGTCAATCAACAATAAGTATAAGAGAAACATTGTATTGGCTTAAAATTTCCAGAAATTTTGAAATTTAAAATACAGATTCATAAATGTTGTATGTAAAAGACATTGATACAGCCCTTTAATAGATGAAAGAACTTTGGATTTACAATTTTAAACAAGTTCCTATTGCTAAATAATTATGACAAAATTTTGAATAAGATGCTGGTCATAATAACATTCTAAGCTCCGTGGTCTACGCTTGGAGGGTGGGTATATCCTTGAAGTTAGCCTCTACGTTCACTTTTCTTTTGCCTTCAATCTTCCTCATAAAAGTAAAGTATTGGATGAGCCAAGAAAAAAATCTTCATACACCCCTCAGCACACCAATAACTTTATTTCAGATCAATAGGCACATCTCTTTCTCCACTTGACCCCCTCTGCAAAGTAAGGGGGTTTATTAAGCATAGACTATTTAATTCTATCATATTAAGTTAGACTACTTATTTATAAGGTGAAACAAGATATTAATATGGAAAACCTCATGTTATTTTATCAACAAAGGCTTTGGTTTGTAACTAATAACGTTAAAGTAAGTTTTGTGTTTACTATGGCATCTATTTCCATAAGATCTGTTTCAGGTAAAGAAGATATGCTATTTATATTTTGATATTAGTATCCCAATCTTCAAAGTGGGACAGTTTAGCACTAGGATGAAGTAGGATGACTTGCTTCTCCTCACTCTGGCAATGGGGGTACATCTAGAAACAAGTCTTAACATTTCCATTTCTGGGTTAATAGCAGAATTATGAAAAGAACCCTTCCAGACATTCTCATTCAATTTTATCTGTAACTTAAGGGGAGTGAGACAGGGCAGACATTTGGCTGCATGCTTTCTATGTATAGTGTCCATATCGATTTTCGAGAACAGTCTTTAAAAGCATATACGGGGAGCGAGGGTATTGCTAATATGAGATTTCAGAGGAGCAAAGTTGAGGCAGAGACGTCCTTTTTATATTTCCAATCTACATCATGGGTCTTGGGGACAGGTTGTTTTCTTTGTTTTCACTTTTACCATCTTTACGTCTCAGTTCTTCCGACAGGATGCTGTGACAAATTTTGTTGTATCGACCACATACACGTTCCCGAGTATAACAAGAATCTTTAAACAAGGATCACTTAGTTAACTACTTTCCCAACAAGGATATTAGAGGTGAGTCACACAGAATTGACTCATACAGCTAATTCTAGAGAAAATACATTCCTTAAGAGCTTGATTTGATCTGGGAAGAAATGTACAAAATTGATATCTGGGCAGAATATATTTTAGAATCAGTGCACCACACTGGCAGCCCATTCATAAACACTGCAGGCAGCTTGATGCTTCCCTAAGCTGCTGAAAACACAAATTGGATTACGCCATAGTTGTCATTTAAACTCACAGTGAAAATAGTCTGATAAATGTCAGCCTGCCACTGGGCTGCTTAATTGTTCTATTTTGCCATGAGCCAACATGATGAGGTACAATTTATTCAATATAAAGTTACAGACAAACAAATATTTCACAAGTCCCGATGAAAACCCATTGCCAGATAACAATACAGCTTTGATATGGGTGACAGTTCACACCAACATAAGGATTGCATGGAGAGCTGAGGCTGAAGAAAGAGATGGCTTAAATTTGAGCTCACAGGAGTCCAACGCATTAAAGTCACTTTACAGTGCACTCTGCTAAAAAAGAAAAAGGAAAAAATTGGAATGTAATTGGCTAGAATTTCTTCATATGATGAGGAAACATTGCAGCTCGTGAATTATTTCCATGGATACAGACTCTCTGAGGAGTTGTATGCACAAGGTCTATTGGGCTCAGTGCACTCAGGAGATACCTCTATAAGACAGTGAAGAAGGCTCGAAGTTGACAGGCAATAAGGTTGTAACTGAGGCCATGAGAAGCTTTGGAACTGAGATGACCTTTAAGAATTATCCCAAACTTGAGTAAAGGGCCTGGAGCCTTAAATTCGCTTATCCATCAGTCACTGGCCATTGGGCTGCCCCTTTGAAAGCAGGGTAACCTTGGGCAAGGCAGTTCCCTGTGGCTGAGGGTAAATCCCCAGGGCACGTGCTTCTGGGCTCCCTCTGAAACCAGTATCCACAGCGTGTGGGAGAAGGCTGTGTCAATCCTGAAGGGGGTATCTGGGCGGAACCCCTCAGTGTCCACTTCGTGTTAGAAAGATAATGAGTGCAGTGAGATATTATCCCACCAACCTGCAATCTATTAAATCTGCTCAGAAGATACATTGTTGCTAGGCAAAGTGTGAAGTTTGACACGTGCTGGCATGGAAAACAAGGGCTCTCTCATAAAAGTGTTCACTGCCTAGTAAATGCTGATACTCACTCACTGTTTTCATATGTAGATCAAACCTCTCCGGCTGATATGGAACCTCTTTTTGACCTGTGATTCTATATCCTGGCTCATTAGTAAATCACCAGTATTGCATCTTTATATTCACTCCTACATAATGTGACGCCTGTAGGCTGCATCGGAAGGTCACGCTGCGTGTTCCTGAAGTTCAGAGTTCAGGTCAGATTACTCCATAAACCACTCAGACATTTCACTTGTGCTCAACCCTGGTGTGACCAGCACCTTTAATCTATGCTTAGTCAACCATACAATTTATACACCATCTAGAAACCTATTTGCAAGGCTGAATTCTTTAGCTTTTCTGTTCGACAGTTGCAAAGAGGAAGGACGTGCATTCCAAATGATCTCTGAACCAGAAACCCTGGAACACAGACACAGCAAAGGCTAGATCCTAGCCGCGGGAGTGTCAGTGCTAAGATTCCCTAGCATATGAGGTTTTGAGGTTGAGATGAGATCTGGAGGTTTGGGAACAAGTTTGAGACTAACAACACTTGGGCCCTCCCTTTGGATGTAGACTGTAGTTTGAATTAACTGCATTAGTCACTTTACATTTTGCTTTCCCACAAAGACATATTTGGGTTCTTTGCAATAAAAACAACATATTCAATCTCATATCAAACTTCTATAAGCTGTTTCCATATGCAATATGTGTGCTTGCATACGTATCAGTGGCCACAAAACTTGCTAACTTTCCAAGGAACATGTGATAAGTTTCAGATGCTTCAGAGCCGTCACCGAGACTGGGCAGCAGTTGTGGCTGGTGGGTGTGACTGCGATGGTGAGTATAAGTATGAAGGGGGGGCAGGGGGATTGGGTTGCTAGTGGTTGTGAATGTCTTGAAGACCAGGCTGTGCTTTATCCATTGTTTATTCCCACCACTGCTCACAATGAATGCTGCATGGTAGGGATGCTGTTTTTGTACTAAATAAACAGGGTATTTCTTCTGAAACTTTGTTGGCTCCTCTTTAGAAAGACTCAAGTCACTGGGAGAACATGATTCCGATGGTATTGAGAGCCAGGTACTATACAAGGCTATGCACCTGTGAATATGCAATAAATCTTGGCTGACTGGTTGACTAGTGAATACAATACTTCTATGGTTCTCCTAAAGATCAAGTAATGGACTAAATAAGCTTGCAAGGTCTCTTCTAGCCTAATAATTCTGCTTTTGTCTTTCTACTCACAGATGAAAGATGATACCGAGAGCTATAATGTTGCCCGTTTTGATATGTAAACTTTAATAAATGGTGTGTGGCATGTTATGCTTTCTACCTTAAGCACATGCGTAGATGGCCCTTTCATCAGTAACTGTGGCCAAGTGCATTTTGACACCACAGATTCGGTGCTTCACTTCATGGGCTTAATAGAACTTTGAACAAAAAGTGCAGAATCATACCAAATTACTGCAGGCTGGGGCTGTGGTTGGTACCTCTCAGAAATCACTGTTTATGGGTGATGCCTCCCAGGGCTGTATTTTCTTAAATTAACCCTAATGAGTGACAAGAGGATCATTTAGGGAGTGAAAGGTCATTGGGATTTTGTAGTTAAGGGATCAGAGCAAAATACTCCTTTCATTTTCTTGTTCTCAGTCTTTATATGAACATGGAATCTGTGCAGCTCATAAAATACTGGTCAACTAGAGGAAATGATTTTTAAATCAGCAATAGATGACCCATTGGTTCTTTGTCCTGAGGCTACCCTCCTGTGTTCACATTAGAGCATATTTCCTTATAATTATTTATATGGCTAACATAATGTGTATGTATGTATTTTTCATAGTTGTTATCCCATGTGGCAGATTTTGCATCCTGCTCTTTCACTTTGTCAGGTCATGCGCATTTTTTTGCCGATGTTCTGGGGGGTTGTGAGTGCCTTTCTCCCTCACCACCAGTCTTCCGTGGAACAGGCTTTGCTTCCATGTCCACACAGTCATTCACTGTCCAACTCATGTCTGAAGTCCTCCTCACCTCACAGAAACTGGCGAGTCCTGTGTGCCCTGGGGGACACTCCTCATCCTTCCCTTAAATTGTCCGATTACACCGACCATCACAACACCTGAGCTTCTTCCCTCGATTGCCTGAACAATATCTAGTCATGTTCTTTTGCTAATTCTTTTTAAGTGTGGTCCTTAATGTTGGCAGTTCTCCTGCATTCCTCCCAGCTGATCTTTTTTCTCAGCGATCTCACTCACGTTGAGGCTGACACGCTACTTTTTATCTTCTTCCCCCACCACCATGATTTGCAGATGCCCTTGCTCCAGATCTTTCTGTGAATCCCCATCAGCTTAATATTTATTGAGTTATTGCTACTTGTCACTATGGTTATATTCCTTAGGAATCCTAAGTTAAGAAAGACACTGTGTGCCTGACGGAAATTCTGTAGCCAAAGTCACAATTTCACCAGGACCTACTGGACATACGACACTTAAACCTCAAAAGGTTCTAATCAGACTTCATTGTTTCACAGGGTTTCCCAAAACCTTGTCACCCTCCTGTATTTGCTACCTCGATTAAGGACCTCTTTATCCACCCAGGCAAGGAAGATCAAACTCTGCACAGACCCCCTGTCCAACCCAGTTAGCTCCCAATTTCACTCACGTCTGTCTTTTCTTTTCAACGTAACTTTCAGGATCTGATCATCTCTCTCCATGATTATTCCAATAAAATTCTAAGTGTTTTATCTTCTTTCTCCTTTGCTCCCATTAATATTTACTTCAAATTGCTAACAGAGTAAGCCTGGCTATAAAAAATGGTCACTTACACACTTTAAAAAAATGAACAAAAATAATAATGGCAAAATAATGGTAGCTTCCCATCGCCCAATGAATAATTCAGAACTCTCTACTGAGCTAAGTATAAAAGAAAATTAACTGTAAGTGAATGAGTTTTCTAACTATATCTTAGAACTAAGTGGTTTTAATAAATATTTCTAACTTCGAGGTTTGAAGTAATATTGCTGTATGTGAAAATGTGCTATTAAATTCTCTTTAATCAGCTTAACCACACTGAGGGAAATATTGTTTAAAGAGGCAGTTTGGCATAGCTGCTAAGATTTTAAACTGAGTCAAAAGACAAGTTTGAATCTCAGGTCTGCCACTAGCTAGCTATATGACTGTAAACAAATTACATAACCTCTCTGTTCTTGAGTTTCCTCATTGGTAAGATGATGGTGGTGGAGAAGAAATAATGACCTACGTAATAGGATCTTTATGTTAATTAAACAAGTTAATACAAGAAGACAGCTTAGTCTGAGCCTTGCCCATAGTAGGCACACTACATTTGACTAGTCTCATTACTTGCTAATAGTTTATGCCATTCACACGTATGTATCCAGGAGCACTGAAACGGTAGAGATTCCACAAGAAAAACTAACATCTTCTTAACAGACACATTGAAAGATATTTAGGATTCTCCTTTTTAATATTTAAATATACGTACAGGTGATCTTTGAGAAACGCTGTATTAACTAAAACGGTGTCACTACTAATATAAATAGAAGAAGAGAGCTGCATTATTAAGGGGCTCCAAGGGCTGAATTCCCATCCTTTTCTGTCATTGGCTGACTGACTTAGACTCTGGACTTCAGTGTTCTCATCCACAAAAGAGGGATAGTATCTACCTCCAAACTCCATGACTTGATTGAAGAGAGTGAGGGCAAAGTCCATAGTTTAAAGTCAGCACTAAATACATTGTAGTTGCTATTATCATTTTAAATAGGAGACTGTTTTTTCATTCAGATCTGAAATTATAAAAAAGAGATACCATGCTATACAAACAAATAACCATGTTTTGGAATATTTTAGATAATAGCCAAATTCATTTTTACTCACTCAAGAAAGAGCAAGAAAGAAGGGTGATCACTCCATGAGCAGTGCAGGCTCACTTTGGTACCTTTGGGTCCTTCTAATCTGGAGGCCTGACCCCTGGGTAGGAACTGAACACCGCTGCTGAGGTTTCCCAATTTGACACCATCTATGAGCTCTAAGTCTGCTCTGCTCATTGTACATCCTTCAAATACTGGCATCTCTCAGGCTGAGATTTAGGTGGCTTCAAGCCAGATCTCAGCATTTGTAGGGGGAAAAGAATCATTTTCCATAAAGAATTTGGTTTAATTTAGTCTTCAATTTGACCTTCAAGTCTTAAAAAGGGATCTGGGGTGCATTCTATTGATGTTTGTAGATACTGACCATGTCTCTTTCTTCATTTACTTTGTTTTTTCCCTTTCAAAGGAAAACACTGTGGATTACCCTATGATATTTCATATCAATAGACTTCACCTCTCTTTAAGAATCTGCTACAAAATCACAATTAGATGGCAACTTCTGAGGGGAAAGAAATGTATCACTGAAGTTTCCCTTTCCAAGATACTGAATCCATCAGGAAGATTTCTACAACTCTATTTGTTTCTGTGAAATTAAGTGTAAAACAGCTTTAGATTCTGAGATAATTCTGGTAATAAACAAAGGTAATTTTGGAAAATAGATTGGGCGTTTGGCAGTTGAGACCACGCGCTGAACGTGAACCATGTGACGGCACGTGATTTGAGTTTCTGTTGCTTGACTGTTAGAGAGCTTTAAGATTCTTCAGTGAAACGATTCTACGTATTATCTCTATTAAAGGTCGAAATATTTATATCTGAGCAATAAATTAATCAGAAATGAAAAATGGTACTAAGATAGGATCCCTCTGAGACTAGGCACCCGGTCTTCTACATAGGGCATTTACCCAGCCACCTCCTTCTGTGGTGGCCTTTTCCTTACATGCTTGTCCTTGGGCTGCATCTCACCTCACCACACCCTGGGGGCGTGAAGGGGGCAGGGAAGAAAGGCATGGAATCCCGTCAAATTCCCCACAACTGGCAACTGTTTATGACTTCCGCCTTCCCTAATGCCATGGTGTATTTTCTCCCCACTAGGTATAGTATTTAAAAATAACACGGAACTTTCTACTGCATATGAGGTAAAGTGAAACAATTTACAGTGTCTGCTGATGTCTCAAAGACAATTCTGGATAATTCAGACAAAGGCAGTTTTGTTTTCACCAGTTCTGATTTTCTTTTATCTTATATGGGTAACGTAGAATTCAAAAAGAAACAATTGCACACTTTAGGCTGGGCAGATATCCTTGGGCAGTTCAGCAGAGAAGCGGAAGTCACAGGTTCTCAGTGTAAGCAGCAGTCTGGGTGTGCAAATAGAAGGCCAGGGGGTCCTGAAGCCCCTCCCTCTCCAGATGTGCTGCACAGCTGGGCTGGGAGGTGACTTTGGTTCATTTTCCAGCTGCCTATCATTGCGTTTGTGACTGGGTCTCAGCCCTCTAAATACGCTTCTTTTAATTTAGACCACTCATGCTGAAGGTCAAGGCCATTTTCATTGATTCTACTGGCAACATTGACGGGTACATTTGGAAATGAAAAGTGGAGCTTCGAAGAGGAAAAGCCCTAAGTACACGCCCAGCATTATCATCCTTACACAAATTAAGTTCATGAAAGCTGGCACGCAATAGGCAGACATTATTTCATGCAAAGGTAGCAGAAAGTCCCACTTTCCCATAGCTTTTACAGCCATTAAAGTCAAAGCTAACGAATGCCACTGCTATCTTATTTCCAGTACAATTACTGCACTTTGATAAAATACACTCGGAGTTCTTTCCCAGAAAAAGGCAGTGTCAGCAATGCAGCTTCATACTAATCAAAAGCAATTCTGGACAGAAAACATTCATTTTATGAATATAGAAATTTCCTCTATTATATTTGAGACGGAGTATGATGGTGGCATTCAGCAGAGCTACAGGGCAAATGTTGAAAGTAATTTACTGGCCATAAAAGAAATTCTTAATTAGAAAATAAGGTTCATTTAGATAATTTTACTATGAAATGAATGATGATGGGATGGCGAATGAAAGGATTTTACCTTTATGTGCTTCATATTCTTTCTTTTCCTGGAATTATGATCAACAAAAATGACTACATTCCTGGTATTTTCCAATGGTTCTTGAAAGAATGATTAAGTAGTACTCTTTATAATATTTAATTCATAATTGTCTTCAAATTGTAAAAACTTAGAGGCATATTTACATTAAAATATATTAACTATAAAAGAGAAAAAAAACACTCCAGAATCGTTTTAAAGGGGAACACTAGGAGTTGTCAGTGATGGTCTTTCCAGTTAATGTTCCAGGATGTTTTAGGATTTTATTTTGCTATTCTAATGACAAATTTCAATTACTAAGGAAGGGCCAGGAACATAACTTCTTTCCAGCAAATAAAACATTCCCTTTCTTTTTCTGTATAATTTTTGGGAAGAACCAACATAGGAATAATAAGTTTTGCATTTAATTCTCAAAATGTGAAGAGCAATTTTGTGCTTATATTTCATTTAAGAAACCCTTACTACTTACTACTGCATTAAATTGACTAGTCAATGTTTTCAACTAATTTCCAACTGATAACTCAATTCATCTTCATAGTAATCCTAAAATAAACACTACTGTGATCATCTTGATCATACCCATTTCACAGATGAGAAAACCAAGGCACAGAAAGTCTCTCACTAGTTTGACTAGGGTCATCCAGCTAATGAGGGATGGGCTTGAACTTGAATTTACACAGTATAACACCAAAATTCATGTTTCAATCTTTATTCAATGCTGATTTTTCTAGACACTGCTGCTTTATTGTGATATTTACAATAACATGTAACAGGGATAAATTTCTTGTAATTTACCCCCTTTTTAATAATGATATAAGAGAGACTAAGAGAGATTAAATAATAAACTAGTTATTATACAATCAAAGTACAGAGCCTATCTGAATTCAGTATTTTTTCCTCATAGCACCATGTTACAGTTAATGCTGTGGCTTTGAGAAGCCATATATATACTTTGGCTATTATACCATTATTTTGGCTATCAGACAGGCATTAATTAATTCATCTCTATATACAGTTCCAGGTTTTTATAGGAATTCAATTCAAAATAAGCAAAAAAATCTTGAAATATATATTAGGAATAAAACGTTGGCATATTGGCACACTAAATGAATTTAGTATTTATATTATAGGCCAAAAAAGTGTGGACCATGTGAGGAGGTTTTTTAAGAGTTAGATTTTTAGGGTGAACCCTGTCAATATTAATTAATTGTCATTATTTGGGGAAAAAAGCACAGCAGATTCCTTTTAATTAAATCAGTTGTCAAGATGAATGATGTTCTCATTGGGAAAAAAACAATTTGGGTTAAAATGTTTTAATAAAATTAGGTACAAATGCACACAAAATATCACAAACTTTTAAATAAGAAAAACATCTTGCCAAACAGTACAAAACTCTATTGTGTGTGTGTGTGCATGTCTGTGCATATTTATAGATATATGTGCAGAAAATGAAATCTGGAAGACTAAAAATTTAATAGTCATTGTTTCTACTGGTTAAGTTTATAGCATATATTTTGGAAATTTTTGTAATATTTGACCATTTTTATGATGAAAATGCATTATTATTCTAACTAGAAAAATAACTATATAATAAATAATTATATATGCATATATTTTATCAATCAAAAACAGCAAGGTATAGAAATAACCCTCAACATTTTGTATCAGAATTAATACAGGTATGCATGACAAAGAAATTAATATAAACATTAACTAAAATTAGGATAGATTTTCTTCTTTTGCCACATTTTTCCAAATCTATTTCTCCAGAGCACTACATGGTATGGTAATTGTTGCTGTTGTTAAGTAAATAATATTCAACAGAACAAAAGAAAAATCACAGTGTTAAGGAAGTAGTGGGAAGCCAGTGTGGTGGCACAGTGGTTAAGTTTGTGTCCTCTGCTTTGGTGGGCCAGGGCTTGCTGGTTCGGATCCTAGGCACAGACTTACACACAGCTCATCATGCCATGCTGTGGCAGCATCCCACATACAAAATAGAGGCAGATTGGCACAGATACTAGCTCAGTGACAATCTTCCTCAAGCAAAAGAAAGAGAAAGACTGGCAACTGATGTTAGCTCTGGGCCAGTCTTCCTCACCAAAAAAAAAAAAAAAAAAAACCCCACAAAAAAAGTATTAAGGAAGTAGGGAGTAGCAAATACAAAACTAATAAGATTAGAAGAAAAATAAAATCAAGAGAACTGTATAAGACGTAAAGGAATTTCTCTTTTGTTTGCATATATACAAAGAGATTCCCTACTCTTTATTACGTTATACCACAAAGGTATCATGTGACTTATAACTCCAGCATATTTAGAAATCCTAAAAATGAGACTTGAAGACATATTGTTCCAATGAAAATTAAAATATTGAAAATATGAAGTATTTGATTAAGTATAACAGCAAGCTTGTATTGCTATTTTTCTATTTAACTTATGGTACAAAGTTTCCTTTATATATTGAACTTCCACATCTATAACCCAATAGTTTCTCCTTCCTTTGGCTTATGCAGGAAGCGTGAGAACCCAAGTGAATGAACATTGGGTTCATCACAGCATAAGTCAAGGGTCCTAAAGGGTGTCAGAACCCTAAGAAGTGTTATGGGAAAAGTACAACAAGGATTAGATCCTACAGAATTGTGGGGAAAGCTGGGACAGTCAGGACCTAGAATTAGGCAAGATCAGAACAGGAATCTCTGCAGTCATAAGAGAAGCTGAACTGAGATCAAGAAGGGAAATTGAGGATCAGGTCTAGGAAGCTGAGGTCTCTGTGTGATCAAGAATTTGGTTCTAGATCCAAGCTCTGATAATGGAGTTGGGACCACTGTTGTTCAGCAGGGTCAGTGGATAGAAAGAAGAGGAGGGCATGGACCAGAGGAGAGCAAGGAGCAGCTGGAGCCCACCAGGCATTTCTATGTTCACTGTCACTGCCACCTGACAACCTTTAGAGAGTAATGATGATTGACTGCCACCTTCCAATTTCGCCTCATTTATCTTTTGACCAACTTTTACCTGGAACCATGCAGGGAAGGTGATTCTGGGAAATGCCCTTCCTAGTTTAACTGAATTCATACTATCTACACTACCATAGTCTAAGTGTACAGTTATGTTGATATCTGCTAATGAAGCACTTCCAGTGTTCGAGCTCTTTCTTACCCCCTTCCCATATTGATTCTACTATGCTCATGTGATTTTCCTGGAACAATGGGACATTAGCAAGCATGATGCAAGCAGAGGCTTAATGAGCATTCACTTCCTGGAACGTGCACTCTTGGAACTGAGCCACCATGTATGAAGCCCAGGACACCTCTTCTGAGGGCCAGTAACCATGTGGAAAGAAAGGCCTTGAGTCCACAGAGAAAAAGATGTCCAGCCACTGCAGGGCCCAGCTGAGCCCAGCTCCAAGGAAACCCACTCAATGAACATAACCACGTGTGTGAGTCCAGGCACGAGTAACAGGAGAACCACTCAGCCAGCGTAAAGAGCCACAAGAAGTAAGTCCTTTCGTGAGCAACTAAATTTTGTAGTTTGCTGTGAAGTAATAAACAATTGAATCAATCACCTAACTGAGGTGAATTCTTTCATTGCAGATAAAAAAATAAAATAAATATTAATTTTATTACTGTCACAACAAGAAATATTTTTAAAAGGCACAGAACTCAATTTACTAATAAGGAGTTTTCAACTGAGCCTCAGCTTCACTATTCAAATTTCTGAAGTGGTGACACTTCAATGATTTTCAACACAATATGTGCCAAATACTCTATTAAGACTCAGTGTGACCATAATATTAATGATCAACATTATTGAGTGTTTACTGTGTGCCAGCCTTCGCATTAAGTGTTTTACTCAGTGAATTCTTACAACTTCATATTTCAAGGATGATAAATATCACTTAGTAAAAACAGAAGCACAGAAATGTGAAGTAACTCACCCTAACCCAAACAGCTGCATTGACAGAGCTGAGCCTGGGACAGCGGCAGTGCCTGCATTATTAACCACCATGCTGGAGCACTTCTGACCAATGCCATGTGCTTGGGAGGGGGGCGCATCTCAGCTCCAGATCAGCGCAGGAGCACAGGTGATGAAGTCCTTTCACTTGCCAGCATCACAGCAGATTGACCTGGGCATGAAAAGGTTTATTCTGACCTCATCAGTGCCTCTGGAAATTTCTCAAAGGGACCAAAAGGAGCTCACATAGGGAGGCCATGATGGGACTCTGCATCATCTCTCCTCTGATGATGACAGGCCGGCTGAGCAGAAAGCTGCGGTTCTGGTCTTGCTTTGTTGAAACTATGATTATGTGAGTACCGAATGATCCAAAATGCTATCTGGTCTCATTTATTTGGTTTGAACCTGGAGGTTTGTTATTTTTCTCCTGATGAACTTTGCTACCACTAACACCATCACCATTCTAGGAGCTAGACTATCTTCGGTTCAAACATGACGATAAGGAAATAGAAATTAAGGCACATCCTGCCTCTAGTCTCCAGGAAGCTAAATCCTTAGTTGTTGGAGAGGCTTCAATACATGAAAGAGGTATCTATGAGTGAGAGCTAGGGATTTGAGCCTCCCAGAGAGGCTTGAGAGAAGATTCCCCAGGCTGAACAGAGGCAAAAGATAGCTGGTGATGAAGAAAACATGGAAGTTCAGTGTCTCAAATAGACAGCCTCCCCTCTGGCGCCAGGCAGAGTTTGGGTGAGGGGGCTGGGGATAGGCATAGGGAGAGATAGGGGAAGAAAGACTCAAAAACAGAAGTGAGTTCATAGGAGACCCATGTGAAACGTGTCGGAGACCTCCTCAGAGAGCATCATGATCTAATGTGATCATAAAGCAGGTGAATGGCTACATACTCCTAAATATGACATGAAAGTATCTGCTACCTATAAGCAAACTGAAAGCAGGACCAGGCCAACAGAGTCCAGCGTGGAGTCAAGTGTGAGAATCTGACAACACAGTGGATTCTTCAGCAGGTATCCTCTTAGGCAAAGACACAAGACTAGATGGCAGACCCACCTCATGAGTCTAGTTGAATGGAATCGCAACATGCAAATAGAGTTTATGTAAATGGAAAGAAAGGAGTGTTATTTCTATAGTTCTTGAATATGTTATTTATAGACATAGTTTCTTAGCAGCTACATTCAGCTTACAATCCTCTACTCTACTCTACACCTACTCTACTAGGCAGTGAGTAGTTGAGTAGAGGGTGTAAATTCAGTCTGTAAGAACAGAGGGCTGGATTATTTTCCTCAGGAGACATTTAGTGATGAGAGAGAAAAGAGGAGTTACAAATATAATAGAGAAGCAGTTAGACAGAAAAGAAAAAAAATATATATATATGTAAGGAAAATATGGTGTCAAGAAGACCAAGAAAAGTTAAAAACTTAGAAAGATTAGAATTTGAAGAAGGAGACTTGTCCAACAACGTTAAGTAGAGGAAAGTTCTTTAAAAGATTGATTAAAAATATTAAAAAGCTGTAAATATGAAAAGAAGTAGGTTATCTGATTCCTCCTGACTTACTCCATCCAGGCTGCTATAACGAAATACCACAGACTGGGTAGCTTACAAACAACGGAAATTTATTTCTCAGTCCTGGAGGCCAGAAGTCCCAGATCAGGGTGTCAGCATGGTCCAATGAGGGCCCTCTTCTGGGTTGCAGACTTCTTGCTGTATCTTTGTATGGTGGAAGGGGCTAGGGAGCTCTCTGGGGCCCCTTTTATAGGGGCGTTAATCCTATTCCCAAAGGGTCTTACTGCCCTCATAACCTGATCACCCCAAAGGCCCTCCCTCTTAATCCCATCACACTGGGCATTAGGATTTCAACATATGAATTTTGGAGGGACGCAAACATTCAGCCTATAGCACTGAGATATCTGAGTTAGCCATATGTTAAATTCAAAAGACTTTGCAAGCTGTTACAGAAAGGAACCCGTGCTAAGGGAATGATCACAATGAATATAACAACACAAGATCAAGGACATGACTACTAAAGACATGGGAAAATAGGACAGTAATTTGAAAAGGAGAGTAGCAATGGATTTCTAAATGGAAAAGTTAGAAAGAAGAGTGCATGAGAAGATTGACACAGAAAGTACTGGAGAAAGAATGCATAAATATGGGAATAATATACTTCAGGAAGCAGAAAGGGATGCGATTGCTTTAAACATGAGACGAGACATCTCTTCAGAACTCGTGCAGAAGTATGCGAATAGGTGTGGACACAGATTCGGTAAAAGGAAAAGGTGGTGTGGTGTGAAATGGGTAAACCGAACACCAGCTGTTCTTAAATTCACAATAAAAAGATAGAAGCACGAATACAGATCAACCTGTGGGGGCAAGTAACTGTGAATGCAAGTAAAATGAACGTGCTTAGAACAACTTTTATGAGAAACAAGGAAAAATGTGGGTGGGCTTAATGCCTTGCATATAGCAAAAACTAAATTAATATTTACTGAATAAAAAAAATCACAAATGAAAATGATTACCAAACATGACAGCCTTTTTTCGGTCAGTACAAACCCATGACTATATCTCATTGTCTATGGGAAACTCTTCAGTATTTGGCTCATTTTAGCTTGATTACAAGTTGCAAGTTCTTTATCTACAAAATAGACATAACAGAGCCTGCATTTCCCAGGGTTGTTATGAGAGTTAATTAATGTTTATAACACCCTCTGGGACACAGAATCTAAAATCTGCTGCTCTCATATGAACTCAGAATAATCCGAAAGGTCTACTTACGCCCATTTGCCCACGGTGAATGTCAGCAATTGGTCTAATAAACTGAGAAACTGAAATCCACTTCTATACACCTTTGCTTTACAAATGTCTATTTCTTAACCTTAAAATGTAAGGAATAGACAGATAATATAACCAAATACTAAGACAGGTCTCCAGAACCAACGAAACTGATGGGTTGACTCACCTAGGGTGAGTGAAGGGCAGTTTTGGAATGTTCCATGATGCCAAAAATGGATATGCCATAGAAGGACCATGAAGAAACTGAAATAATGTTAAGTACTTCAAGAGGTAAATTATGTTCATAAAGACAAATAATTGTCACTTTAGGAAATGATTTATCATTATTGTGGAACACACTGTGAATCCAAGGGGATTAATAAACAAAGGTCCAAAAACCCCATACTTGAAATGAGATAATTACCTCGAGTCTATAATATATTGTGCGCTGGTAAGTCCACCAAGAGCAAAGTTCTCCTTCAATCTTGCTTCTAGAGAGAAGGACTATAAACTTTTGCCGCTCTGAAAATCAAATTCTTATCAATAAAACCATGAATTACGTCAACTGATTGTGATTCGTTTCATCGCTCGC
The DNA here is from genome assembly GCF_037783145.1 of Equus przewalskii. Lineage (NCBI taxonomy): Eukaryota > Metazoa > Chordata > Mammalia > Perissodactyla > Equidae > Equus > Equus przewalskii. Next base: position 73,561,323 of record NC_091846.1, read on the forward strand.
GTGAAATTATCACCCTTACTTGAGTCATCCTTCGTGAATGAGGGGAATTGCTTCAAATTCATGCGCTGCTTCAACACTGCCTTCGGAGCTGTGGTGCATATATGAGTACAGTCCAATTGCCGGGCTGTAAATGCAGAGAGGGGACTATTCCTAGGGTATCTGAGACAACGGAGAAGTAGAACTGACCCCTGCCTCTGCTACTGTGTGCCTGCGAAGAAAGGGAAAATTGTCTGGGCGCAATTACCGCAGAATCTTGCACTTGAATTTGTGCTTCCCTACATTGCTGTAGCTATTTCGTGATTCAGTACAGTAGGAGACGGACACGTTCCAAGACCCCTAGTGGATGCCTGAAAATGTGAACAGTACCAAAATCTGTGTATACTGTTTCTTCTCATACATACATACCTATGATAAAGGTTAATTTATAAATAAATTAGGCACAGTAAGAGATTAAAAATAATAACTAATAATACAAGAGAACAATTATAACAAACAATGCAATAAAAGTTATCTTAGATTTTAGCAACCTCAGCATACGATTTTTTTTCTTTCCTTTATTAAGTCAAGAACTTTCACCTTGTCATTTAAAGGAAGCACTTTCTGGCTTCTCTTTGGCATGTCGGAATTGCCAGCATCACTACTCTTGAGCTTTGGGCCATTATTAAATAAAATAGGGTGACTTGAACACAAGTGCTGAGATACCACACTGTTGATCTGATAACCCAGATGGCTGCTGAGTGACTAACCGGTGGGCACTGTCAACAGTGGGGATCTGTTGGATGAAGGGAGGATTCAGGTCCCTGGCAGGACAGAGGGATCGTGTGAGATTTCATCATGCTATTCAGAACTGCACGCAATTTAAAAATGATGAATTGTTCATTTCTGGAATTTTCCATTTAATATTTTCAGATCACTATTGATGGGGTAACTGAAGCCTCAGAAAGCAAAATTGCAGATAAGGGGGAACTACTGTATTGCTTCTCCAATTTTAAGATCTTTGTGGAGTTGAAGCCAGAGATCTAAGTAGAAAGACAGCTTCTGCCTCTTTCTAACCTGTGAGTTTGGACAATCTATTTCCATCAGCATCAGTCCTCTCCTCCACAAAGCGAGTTAGTACTTACATCTGAAGAGGTGTAAATTAACTGGGATAACGTGTGAATCACCCACAACCACAACAAGTACTCAATTTCTGTTTAGCTGTGTCAGGTTCAGGGAAATGGGGACTTGCGGTCAGTTATAATTCAAAGCATTTTGGGAGTCAGGTGGGCAGAAATAAATAGATAAATACATAAGTTATGAATCCTCTGTAGAAGTAGATATACAATAATTGCCCAATAACTTTTTACTAACTTATAAAAAGTATTGATATCCAATAGCCTGACAAGTAAAGGGCTTAGAAATCATCACTCTAGTATATATAATAAGGAGATGCTTCTGAACAAACTGAAAATAAGCATCTTTTTTTGAAGAAAATAGAGAACTGAAGTCCCAGGGCAAACTAGCCCCCTGAAATCTGAAGAGACAGGCAAAGCTGGCAGGTGAGGTCAGCTTACTTGGCCAGAGCTGCTGGAGACATAAGCTGGCAGGATTACTTACGTGGTAATTTTGATGAACTGTAGGAAGCTAACTGTGGACTAGCATGAGAGTGAGAATCTCTGAAGGACCATCATGTTAGGAGATGACAACACACGTTCGGGGTTTTACCTGAAGAACCAAGAAAAATCCCTTTTTGGCTCTAATAGGAGAGGGGAAAAGTAATCATGGTGAGTATGCTCAGATGGTTTCCTAAAAACTAAGGCCTAATTGCAGGAAAAAAGACTCCAACAGAGCCACATCTACCTTGGAGGAGGTCATTTATCTGCCTCCAGGCCCCTCCAGCCTTCCTGTCTCACCCAAGGGAGCTGTGGGGAGCTCCACCTTGAAGCTCACCTCTCAGGAACACAAGGCCAAGGACAGATTGAGGCTCAAAAGTGAGTTTACATGAAGCTGCCCTCTTCCACACTTAATCACAAGGCGGGAGGGGTCTCCAGCTAAAGAGGTACCCCACATGGATGTTCTCTGATCAGGAGGACTGCGAGAAGCCCCGAGGAAACAGCCAAGACAAAACCAAGGACACTGGAGGAATCTGGATCCTGTGGCATTTACAGCAACAGCACAGAAACTGTGAAATTCTCACAAGATAATGGTTGAAGGGCATTGTGAGAAATTAGGTATGGCTGGAAAATGTAGTCTTCACTGTGCTGCTGGGAAAACAGAGAGCAGTTTGAATCACAGCATGTTGTTTGAACTCTATGGGGAGCCATTTACAAAATCCTAAGCAGTGTGTGATTTGATCACATTCACGGTTTAGGAGATTTCTGTGGCACCTTTTTGGAACATGAATTGGAGGTTAGGACTGTGATGAGCTGGGTGACTAGGTGAGAAAAGATGAAAGCTTGGACCAAGACAGTAGTCACTGGGGTGGAGGGGACACACAGAGCACAAAGCCATTATGAGACATAACTGGCAGCACTCAGTAAAGAAGTTGGTGTATGAAATTAGGGTAACAGTGAAATGAAGTGTCAGTCTTAGGGTTTCTGGTTTGCATTCCATGGAGATGATGGCACCTGGATGGAGAAAAGGAAATTTAAAAAGAGAAACTGATTTGGAAGAAAAGATGATGGTTTCAATTTTGGACCTAATGAGTTCAGGTAACCTTAGGATAATTCCACAGAGAATCCCCGGGGGCAATTGGATATATGCTTCTAGAATTCTGAATTATCAGTGTCAGCAATATGGAACGCCAGTGGTAATAAAACCATGCCAGATGATAACATTGCTCAAGAAAGTTGTGTGAAGTTGTATACTGACATTTAATTGTTGGACACAAGAAGTCAAAAGGAGAATTTACAAAGACAGTTCGGCACAGAAGGCAAATAAACAGTGATGATTGGAAAGCTTGAAAAACAAGAGAATTTTATGTATCAAATGGCCAACCATGTGAAAGGTTGTAGAGTGTCAAGGACCGTAAGGGGAAAAGAAGGCTATCCTAGCAAAGTTTGAGAGTATTTCACCGTTAACTTTCTATTTTTGCTAAAAACAACGAAAACTAAAATGACTTTTCCATCATTTCCCTAATGCTTTGCCTTTTTAGAGTACTTTTCAATTTCACAAGCCTGTGAATGCCAAAAATGCAATGTTGACACGCTCTATTCTTGGACACATTCCTTTCTTTGGTGACAATACAAATTTTTCCATCAAAATGCTTTGATTAAGTATTAGGAATTTCACCTGTGAACATGGAAAAGATCATTTTAATTGAGAAGCTGAGGCAAAGCCAATCAAAAATAAAAACAAATGAGACTTACAAAGAAGCCAATTAGGTTTGTTTTAATGTTGCTAGAGTAACCAATGGTGAGAGACTGTATATTCCAAAGACGCCTGCGGTATTATCCCCCATTCCACATGCTCTTCTCCAAGGTGACTTTGATAGTGCTCCCTGTGCCCCTCCATTGAATCTGGGAGGGCTGTGACTTGCTTGTACCCAATACAGTATGACAGAAGTGACTTGTGTGACTTACGAGGCTGGCTTAGACCAAGTGATGCAGCTTTCACCTCGTTCACTGGCTCACTTCTTCTTAGAGCTTTGAGCAGGAAGTCTGGATTCTTTGAGGGCACCGTGCATAAGGAAGCCAGGCTGCCTGAGAAGGCAACATGAGGGTGCTTTGTTCAACACTCCTAGTCTGCAATGCTTCCCAGTGCTGGCTAAAGAAGTGTGAGTGAACAAGCTTTGGGGGGATTCCAAAAGCCCCATTTCTCAGTAGTGAGGTGTTCCAGCTCAGCCCCAGACATAAAGCAAGGACAAGCCATTCCCACTGCCATTTCCTAATTCCTTACCTTCAGAATCCGTAAGGGTGCCAGTTGTCTATTTTATTGCCGCTCAGTTACAAATCCACTCTTTTTGCCTGCTCTCTGATAATGGGGACAGGTCCATTCCATGCTCATCAATTGCTCAATTTAGCTAAGTCCTAGGAGTCATTGAGCTAAAAATCTCTTCCTCACTGAACCCTTCTGGACCCCTAAATTTGATATCCCATTGCACCCTGTACGTAGCTCTATCATAAGACTTACCACCCTGCATTTTAAGTTTATTTTTCCTTTTGCCTGCCTATGTGCCCCAGGATATAAATCAAGGATTAGCATAGAGTCTGACACCCAGTTTGATACACTTTGATGAAAGAAGAATAAACGAAGTAAAGTCAACTTTTATTTACTTCACATAGCTAGGGTCTGCACACCAAAATGAATGAGCTATAAAAATAATTCAATTAAAGGAGAACATAAGGTTGCCACCATATTATAAAATAAAGTATTTCAAGTATTTACTATAATGCAGGCAAATATGTACATATGGAATTTGAAAAAAATGAAATAGTCACCATCTATTGGACATCTGTTTTGCTTATATGTATCATATCATTGAGTTATGAAAATTTAATTCTATATTATGAGTTTTTAATGGAAATATGAAAGTATAAAAATAAAGAACATCCTTATATTAATAGTTCTCTATAGTTTATCCATGGAGTTAAAAAAATATACAATAATGTTAAATGAATGATCTTTTTCCATTTTAATTTTAAATTTTAAAAGTTTAAAGCAAAAATTACTTGCATAATTAAAATAAAAACATTTCCTTAGGATGAATTATTGGGAGAAACTATAAAGTCTTGGTATTTTAGAGCAAAGAGATTAGAAATCAAATTCTTCTCTTTTCTTTTTGTGGTAGCGTCTATACGCAAGATAGCCAAGTGAAATGGAAAGATAACTTGCTTAATTTTAAGTCATAAAGACCAAATTAGATTCCTGATTCTGCAACTTACTGGTAAAGTGATATTGGAGATTTTATCTAACCCTCTGGGCTTTTTAGTGACCTCATCTGACAGTCAGGTGTCATGACGTTGCCTTGTATCTGCTTGTTATGAGAACTAATGGGACAACTTAGGTCAAGTGAACAGTGCCTGGTGTAGGGGAGACACTTCCTCAAATTCAAGAGTTAGTCACTAGGCTGAAGGGTCACAAGATGAATAGATGCTGAAGCTGCCCTCTAATGCCACCGGGGAAAAGGGAGCATGAAGGCTGCCCTGCTCATCTCACAAGTTTGATACAAGTAAGGATTAAATAAATAAGGTACATGGTGGAGCTTGGAAATCTAAGGGGCTGCTAAGATAGAATAATAGTATTTCACAATAAAAGGACATGTAGGCTCAGAGGCTTAAGCTGAATGTCTTCCCTAAATAAATACTATGCATCATAATTAAAATAATACTAACTCTCATGTTAGTAATATCACTTTGCAAGGGTCTATGAGGCCCCACCTCAAATCACTCGAGGTCTTAACAAAGGTTCTACCATCACTCCTCGGCCTCCTCTCTACACCATGTTTGCCTGATGGTGGATTTACCCTCTGCGCAAAAGTAATTTCTTAATTTCAGCATAATTTGCCATCTGGAGAGGCTAGGAATGAGACACAGTTTTATTTCCAAACCCAGAAAGTCCTGGCTCCTTCTCATTTAATGTTTCTTTCTCCAGATTTTCCCTCTCCTCTCACATTTATCATAGGCTGTGAGATGAAGCCAAGTGGTTTTTCAGGTCACTGTCCTGCCTGAAAATCTCTCTACTAGATCATAAGTTTCACTCAGACTTGCTTTCCTGTGTGACTCTAAGCAGTGCTGTGGCAAAACTTTCTGCTACTACATAGCGAGTCCCCTTTTTGCCAGCTTTTAATATCATTTTCCTACTTTTCCTCTAAGTCTGTCCTAAAACCCTCCTTGAAACCCATCAGGCTTCTGCTCCCACTCTCCCCAAGGTTCTCTGACAAACAGTGTCCCGAATGCCCTCCCTGTGTCAGTCCACTGCCTTGTCCCAGAGCTAATGCCTCTTGTTTGGTGTTATAGCAGCAACTTCCTTCCAGGTACCAAACTATGTTCCAGTTCACCTCAAAACCAAGTGGTTTGGAACATCACCAATCATTTTATTGCTTGTTAATCTGCTAGGGGAAGGTAACATGAGGTATCAGCAGTGGAAGCCGGAACGCTGAGGGTGGCTTGAACTTAGGGACTGAAATCACCACAGTGCTGCTCACACATGTCTGATGATTGATGTCAGCTGGGACCTCAGGTGAGGTCGTGCATTAGTCAGCACAGGCTGCTATAACAAAATACCATGGATTGGCTGGTTTAAACAACAGACATTTATTTCTCACAGTTCTGGATGCTGGGAAGTATAAGATCAAAGGGCCCGAAGATTCCTTTCCTGGTGTGAGTCCTCTTCCTGACTTGCAGATTACTGCTTTCTCACTGTTCCCCCTCAGGGCAGAGAGGGGAAGTTCTGAGGTCTCTTCCTTTTTTTATAAGGACACTAATCTCATTGTGGGGGCTCCCTTCTCAGGACCTCATCTAAACCTAATTACCTTCCAAAGGCCCAGCCTCCAAATACCATCGCACGGGGCATTAGAGCTTCAACCTATGAATCAGGAGGGACACAAACATTCAGTCCATAGCAGGCCATCAGACAGAACACTTACACATAGTCTCTCCATGTTTCTTCTTGGCTTTCTCAAAGCATGATGACAGGGTTCCAAACGTGAGCATCCTGAGAGAACACAGCAAAAGTGCATGCCACTTTTATGGCCTAGCCTTGCAACTCACTTTGCATCACTTCCACCATACTCTCTCATTTGGGGCAGCCCCTAAGTTCCATCAGGTTCAGAGGGATGGAATACACTTACTCAATGAGAGCATAGTAAGAAGAGAGCGTGGGATTGATCTATTTGGATGTGGGTGGGCAGCCTCAAATAATCCAATCTACCACAGATGCCAAGTTCCCTTTTACCTACAGTGAGAAACAACGAGCCCCAAGACAGCGTGAGAATTTCTAAGAAAGAACTCCCGCCCACAAATATAAAAATGTGCTCTCCTTTACAGAAAGTTTTAATTTATCTTGAAGGAGAAATAAATATAGAAAGAACTAATCAAGGAACTGGCAACAGGTGTCCCATAGGATTTCTGAATTGTGATGGACTAGTGATTGTTGTGTGCCTCCTATGTTCTCACTTCTAGAACAGGAGTGTTGAAAGTCCTTATTCTATGCCTGGGCCATCGTTGGACTTTGGGTATGTGTTTGGGGTGGGGGTAATAATTTGTCCCTTTAGTTCAGAGGTCTTTAGACTGAAAGGACATACTTGAGTAGCAGTACTGAAGAAGTGAACCCAAGAAGAATCACCTAGCCTAGAGACAATCTAGACTATACAATCACAGACTTCAAAATGCTTTCATAAGGGCATGATCGTTGGGGTTCTTGGGGGTGAGTTCAAATGTATTTTGCATGTGAGAGGGTAATGGCTTGTTGTGGCCTAAGGGCAGACTGGGGAAGATGGTGTTTTTCAAAGAGGTCCTCCACAAGGTATCAGATCTCACATGCTTTTCTTAACATGTTAAATTGACCTTCCTCCCATGAAGTGGGGGTTCCTATGTCCTTTCCCCTTGAAACTGGGTGGAACTTTGTGAGTAGAGCAGAGGGGATGCTATGTGCCTTCGCAGTCTAGGTCATAGGAAAGCCATGTGCATCTACTTTATCTCCTTGGGGTTCTCACTTGGAAACCCAGCAAACATGCTGTCAGGAAGCTAAGTAGCCGCATGATGAGAACATGCGTAGGTGTTCCAGCAGGCGGCCCCAGCTGATGTCCCAGCTGACAGTCAGTCTCCACTGTCAGGCCAAGAGATCTATACAATGCTTCTAGTCCCAGCTCTTAAATAACTCCCGTCTTCAGCCAGCCCAGCTGATGCCACGTGAGGAAGAGCTGAGCTGTCTACACAGAGCTCTGACCACACTGCAGAATTGCAGGTAAAATAGTCATTGTTGCTTTCATACTCTGCATTTTGTGGTACCTTTTTACGCAGCAATAGATAAATAGAACAGGGAACAGTAGCTGACATAAATAAACTCTTGTTTGTAACAAAGAGGCTTCTTTGCATTCTTCCATTGATCTGGAATTTCTTAATTTCTATTGATACCATTATTTGGTATAGTTGATTAAGTAAACTATTATCTCATAACCTTAAGTAACAGGATTGCAACTTCAAACCAAAAGCAATTAAATTAGGTAACAAAAAATGGGGGAGGGGGCAGCCATTGGTTCATTCCGTCTAATCTAGATAAATTATTTTAACTAGATAGACTCGAAAACAGCACGGAAGTGCACAAAATGATCCTCAGGCAGAGATTGTCTACCCAGGTTTCTCCTAATGGCATTATTATACAATGTATGATATTCATATGCTTGAGCTATAAGTAAGGCATTTCTTTGCCATATATAATCTTTACTTCAATAAAAAATCTAGCCTAGAAGACTTTTTTCACAATTAGGTTTAAATCACTTTGTCCTGAGAGAATTAATGTCAAAATATATATTTAAGAACATATAGTAGGAGCTCAAAGTAGAAGTATTGCAATCTACTCTAAAGAAAGAAAAAAATACGTATGTAATATAATTTCATATATATATTTCATGTTCTTATTCTGGATGTCAACTTTTCTTTCTTGTTTTTTCTTCTTCTTCATCCATTTTTTAAACCTCCATGCATTTCCAAAAATTGTTGAGTTTCAGATGATACTGCCAGCTGCATACTTTTCTGCCTTACTAATTTGCAGACATCACTTACTTGATAACATTTCACACAGCTGTCTCCCCCAAGCTTAAATGACTTTCTGATTTCCGAACAAGAAGTAGCTACACAAATAATGGCTTCAGACCAAGGTCTTTGGCAGGATGATATTATCCACCAGGCCCAGCACAGAGAAAAGTTAAGAAAAATGGGTTTTTAATTTCTAACCGTCTACATTTTTCTCCCATCAAGTGACAAAGAATACAATTAAAGACCTGCTATATAGCATGTCACAAACATATCTTAGTGTCTTTTATCTCATTTTTCTTCCCTTGGGGTTTATCATAGAGGCAAGCTTTTCTTTTTTTCTTTTTTTTCTTTTTCTTTTTTCCCCCAGTAGAGTGTCACTATGATTCCGGCAACATTTTCTCCTCCTTTTTGTTACAACCAAAATACATCTAGTCCTTCAGGCAGCTATTGTTATCAGCTTGAAAAAGCTATTAGAAACTCAGAGTTAATGCCCTGTGATATGGTAAGGCTCAATTATGTGAACCATTTTTACATACCCCAGGCCTCTTTTCCAACACATCTTGTGTGGGAAGTTATTAACTGAAAAAATAAAGTGCCAAACAATTAAAATGCTTATCATTCAAAAAACCAATAATATTAATAGTAATCATAATAATAACAGCAGCAGCAACAATACAAAACAGTTGATAAGAGTCGAAGAATCTAACGGGACTGGAATTACAGAAGAGGAAAAGAGTTGCAATTTTTTTCCATTAAGCAAACAAATAAACAAATAAGAACTGGAGCCTTTCTATCAACTATGCTGATGGAACATATCAGTCGTAAACGTTTTATAAAAAATATCAGTAACAAAAGCCGAGAGAAGAACAAAAATGTTTGTAAAGCCATGGTAGCAGCTAAGGTGGTGGTCGTTTCGGAATCCACTATCTGCTTGACAGCTTGTGTGGTTTCGGCATCATTTGACTCTGAAAATGCAAAACAAATTGCATTTTCTAAACGATAGAAGGTAATTTCAGGTTCTATCGGAGACAAAAGTGTACCATCAGAGGAGATGATTAGTTAATTTCTAACTTTCTCCATTAAATTTTCCCAAATCTTAGCATCACAATAACACCTCAGGTTTCTTCAATTCTCTTTGATTTTTCCCAGTTTTATTATGTTATACTAGTAAATATGCTGTAAAGTGCATTTAAAGCTAAAAGAAATAATGACAAATATGAACGATAACCTTTTATCCCACAAGCTTTTTTATTAACTTTTTTAACATAACTAAATAAAACCTAGAGAAAGAATTCATTGGAACTTTAGAAGTGAATTTGGAAAGAAAATATTATTTCTTTCTAAAATGAGTAGGTTGAATCTCAAGTGCACTTTAAATTCAGTCCATTGCATTCTCAACAATGTCTTAAATATGGCGCAATTATAGCTCTCTCCTAAATCTTCCGACTTTTTGCAATGGGAATATTAAGCAAAATTGTAGATAGGTCTCAAAATTGAATTGCATTTTGTTCTGCTCTCTAGACCAAAACCAAGATGAGCTGAGCTTGCCAATCAGAATCCTCTATGAATATGAGAATATTTTTATCAAAATAAGAGAAGAAAAGGAAACAATATGTCTTTTCAAGGACTGGAAACTATGCAAACGGCTTTCAACTGCCCCTTTCTGACAGAACCACAAAGGCAGGCCGAGTCTCAGGAGGAGAGCTGGCGGTAGTGTGTTATTCTGATTCAAGAGTGATGTTTCCAGCTCTATTATATCCACCTGTGTGTGGACGTATAACCGCTGCCTAACAGCCAGTTTTCTTTCACAAATGTACGAGAAAAACTGTTCAGGGCCTGGTGAATATAACTTTTCTCTGTTGGTATTCTTCTTTAAAATGACAAGCATCCTTAGCGTAAAAGATGCCCAAATCTATACACATTTGTCTTTTTTCTTACTGTTTCTTACTTTATGAATAAATACAAGAAGCATTTTTCAGCGTATACTGCATACCTCAAACCACAATCAGACCCACCTTGATGAACTTTTTTCCAAGACAATATTTATGTATTTTTACATTCACTTACTCATCAAAGATTCTGGATTCACTGTGCTCTGGTTCTGGGATTCATAAGCACCACGCCTTGTATTTTGTATTATAAACCAGGAGAATGACTCTCTTCTTCACCTTTGGGCATTTTGCTTTATGGGTGGTCACAGTGAGCAGTTATCTTGTTTACGTGTTGATTTTTCCTCCACTTGTTTGCAAGCTGTATGAGGACAAGGAGCTTTCTCTTATTCATGGCTCTATACTCAGAAATTAGAACAATGCCTGACAGAGAGTAAACATTCAATAAAGACTTGCTGAATTAGTGAAAAAGTGAATTACTGAATAGATAAATGTCCTGAACTCATTCGTATTAGGTGAATAAAGTATGATGCAATGACTCAGGATTCCAGGCCTCAAATATCCTAGAATAACTATTTTAAGAATATTATCAATTAACAAAGAAATTAACATGCTTCAATAAATAATTTTTAAGAATGAACCTAGGCAATACAACTATCATTTCTAAAACTCACATCAATTGATGAAATATTGTGGTTGAATGGATTTGGTAGAAAAAAACATGGAAAAGGACTTAAATCTTCAGTCAGCATCAGTCAAGGCTTCAAGAGGATTCTGTAAATTTGATTTACCTATGCCTAGGATGTTGAAAGATAGACTCATTTATCAAGTATTAGAATACAAATTATAATAATAAAGATGTTAAGGTTATGGTTTGAATGACCTAGAATTAAGGTAAAGTAAAAGTTAATTTTCATAAAGGGTAGTAAATTGTCATTATGAGACGTAAAACAAGATATAACTTTATGAATTATGCTCAAGTAAAGTTTAGATCAGTTTATATACTTCAGAGCCACTCTTGAAAATTTGCAAATTCAAGTGTTTTACTTTGTTGGAACATTTCCTCAGAATGTTCCTGAGCCACTGGATTGATTGAACTTCTATTTTCAACTCTTTTGTCATTCATTCAATTTTTAAAAGCTTTTTTGATGGTGGTTTTAAAACATTCATTTTTCTATAAACTATATTATTTCCTACGCATTTAATTTGTTAATTTGTATATCACCAGGAAAGGAAAAGTTATCCTTTAAATATACTCAAAAGTTTAAGTAATGCATTAGGAAAAAAAGTTTATTTTGAACTGAAAAGAAAAGAATTTAAAACTCCAATCTTAGTTAATTTACAAAACAAAAAAAAAGATTAATTGCACAAGACTTTAAAAAATCTAAACAGATTCATTAATAATGGAATTTATATTGTAAACATCAGTGAATCTTGCTTCCTGCTTTGCACTAAACAACCATAACCCAACCAATAGGAAGTTAGAGTAGGCTCCAGAGAATGGACCTACAAATGAATACTTACACAAGCCATTTCCAAGATTGTTTGGGAAAAAACAGAATAAAAGAAATTCACTTTAAAGTTGCCTTTCAGCCTAAAGATTCATGTTACTCAAGATCTGATAATGTCACAGTGAAGCCCAACCACACAGCTACCCGCGTTGGAAAGACAAGGCCTCTCCTAATTAGCCATGAAGCAGGCCCATGTGGTGGGAAGGAGATAACTTTTTCTTTCCATAGTATGAAATTGTAGACCTCAGGTCATTTGAATGACATCTTTTATTACTGCTGAATATAGAAATATCCGCTAATACAGAAGCTGCCCCTGGAGAGCTGAGTTATGGACTATTCTATCTGAGAATTAGGCAGCCGCTTGCTTTAAAGCATTGCTCTAGCTTAATATCAACAAGACTTCATTACTTCTCCTGCTCATACTAGAAAACACTGCTACTGCTCGGGGTTTATTCATGTTTTTGTTATAGACCCAATTTCCTGGAGTTGATTTGTCTTTACAGTCATTTTATGTTACAAATGGAATCTACTTCCACCGTACATAAGTTGTCAGCTCAACTAAAAAGATGTTTTACAAAAGAGTACATCACTTGTAAAGAGTATGTTATGCTCTCAGAACAAAGCAACAGGTTTTTTTAAAGTCCATTAAAAATAACGTTACAGAGCTCACAGAACAGTCCTGGAACAGGGTCAAGTTCTGTTCACTCATGGAATGAGAGGTATTCTAATATATGCCATAAAGGGGAGCCCAAAAAACATGCTGGAATTATATACCAGGGAATACGAGGGAAGAAATTCAATGTCACAAGTTGTTAGCTTTGGAGAAAGAATTCTCACATCTCAGTTTATGAAATTCAATCAGCAGCATTTATCAAAAAACTTTGATAATTTGAGATAAGGAAAATATTAATTTGCAGCCATTGTTTTTAACTGATTCCTAAGTGTTCCCGTAATTCTTGAAAGGAAGGCGCTTGTTTGTAAAAATATGAAATCTTCATATAACATAAACAGGGTAACAGCAACAGTGGACTCTGCTTTTTGACAAACAAAGGAATACAGATTTTTATTTTAACTTTTCCTAAGGGCAGAAAAATAAAATGTAGTACAGAAAAAATCATTTGGGAATTAATTCTAACAGAGGATCTAAACTGAATCTGGAAACAGAAAAATCAAAACCATGCATTTTTTTTGACACGGGGAACACTTAAAATGCTAGGGATCATTTCAGGGAAATTGGAATTTAGGCTGTTGGTAAATTCAGACATAACTATCACACACACAGCCCTCCGGCAATATTTTTTGGCTTAATGAATGTAGACACTTGTGTGCTAGTGAGCAACTTCCTATTTAATTTACATATTATTGTAATGTAAGTTCTTAATGGGAGCCATTCTTTCATAATGAGGTCCTGGTAATAAAATATCATCAATACCAGTCAATGATAATTAACTCTTTCAATCAAAGAAGAATGGATTAATTTTCACTAGACAACAGTTTTTCATAGGCTGGAGTAGGTTAGGAACAAAGAAGATTCTGCCACATTTTCCAATATTCCTTCCTAACATTGCCTTATCCTTTCCAATATGCATGTTATTATATTTTATTTCTACCTCCCACTGTATGCCTGGGTGAGGGTGCAAAGTATGAGTGACTCTTCTTGCTTCTGTACACAAAAGGCCAACATACTTCTGAACAACAGATTCAGCTCATGAAGTGAAATTTATTAAGGTTAGTTTTACAGATGAAGAAACTGAGATTTCAAGAGAGAGAAAGAAAATTGGCTAAAATCTAAAAGCTAAAACATGATGAGGACTCGAGGGGGTCTAATTATAGATTCTTTCTCTACCATATCAAATTCCTTGTAAGCCATGGCAAAGGAGAATCTACTGTCAATATTAATGTTAATACTAATAAAACCTCTAACATTTGTAGTATACGCTCAATAATAGCTCTCTTCTAAACTTCCTAATGTATATCCTGTCTTGTACATTCTCATTTCCAACACTCACAGTAGCCCTGCAGGATTGTCATATCTATTTTACAGAAGAAGGAAACTGAGACTCAGAAAGGCAAAGCCAAAAGGTCAAGTTCACAAGATTGCTTTTAATCTAAAGCTCATTTTCTACCACTACAGTATAACTAGTCAAAGAAATGATTCCATGGCATCACCAATTAAACTGTTTTCGCAGAATTATTTTTCTGTTTCTTTCTATCATTTTTATGGTTAGTTATTGAATGATCTCTAGGTAAGCAGACAAAGGGTTCAACATAATTTCTTTATTAATATCCATAACCTCATAGAACCATTTTGGCTAATAGAGTTTTTGGAACAAACAAATCGTATGAGCTGTTTGTAATTCAATTAGTGTCTTAACTATTGATTAAGATTACATCATAGACTGCTTATCAAATCACATGTAGAATAATTTGCATTATTGACATTTGGGGCCAGATAATTTCTTTGTTGTGTGGGCCCACCCTGTGCATGATCAGATGTGGAGCAGTACCCCTCACCTCTGCCTACTGGATGGCATCCACCCAAGTCACGGCTAGTAAGAACCACGGGATTACTTAGCGATGAGTCTGAGCATGAATGAGAACTTACAACCTCTGTTATTTCTAATCCAGGTTTTCCATTTCCTAGTTAAGACTAAGTTTGTTGGAATTGAGTCACAGAGGCAATATCTCTGCTGTTGCCACTAAGTTGTGGTGACTAGGATAGAAATTTGCCTCTTTCCTGGCATTGCTGGTCAAAATAGTTAATTATTTTAGAGTCAGAAATCAATGGCTAAGATCATATCTCATTTATTTTTTTAATCTACCTAGGGTTAACTCTGCAATTTGCACAAGTGAATGTTTGATATATTTTCTTGTTTGTGGTGGGGAATTTAACTGCATATATGAATGTGACCTGATTAGGAACATGTCAGAAATAGGACCTACATTTTAAGCAACTGATGAAAGTAAGATGCCAATAAAGCCATGAGGTTCTTTTTAAGAAAATATTACCTCCCCATGTGTTTGTTTTAGGGAATAGGTGCACTGATCATTCACATTATTAAATGGAAGTCTCTTACTCTTGCTTAAAAAAATAAATTAAATAATAAATAACTAAAAAAAAGGGATAGGATAGTAAATCATATACCATCATAAACAGTCAAATATAAGATGTATGAAATGTACACAATCTCATCATGTTTGAAATTCACTGTTTTCTCCTTCAGTCAGTAATCTTCCATTTGTGCTCTAATATATTCGGTAACACATGGCCAAATTGGACCTTATTTGAATTTCTTGGGAGAGAGAAACTTACCTAAAAAACAAATAAAATATTTAATAAATTTCCTATTCTGAACACCATTATTAGGTCAGATTATCTTTTTTGGAAGATTATTGAGTGTATGCATCACGGGTTACATAGTTGTAGTCCCCTTTCAGCTTCTTTCACGTGGATGACTCAACACTTAATAATTTTAATAATTACAAAACAGGTTGGAGCAACTCCTTCTAGGACACGTCAATTCTACTCTTCTACACCAGCTTTGGAATATTCCATAACTGGTCTCTGCAACTACTACATCCATTTTTCTGTATCCAAACTCACTTCAGGACTGGAACAAAGAGATTCAAATACTTCTTTAGACCCTTGTTAAGATTAAGTTGCTTGAGAACAAGAAAAAACTAGGATAGTTTATTCCCTAGTTAAAAAGTATTTAAAGAGTATGAAACACCTGTTGTAATCAAACTTGAAATATTCTCCATACATTGATGGAAAATCAGAAGATTTGTAAATTTAGTTATAATTTTATAATTATGTAATTACGTAATCATAGTCTACAGTAAAGGCTAATTTCTTGATCCCTCTTTTTTTTTAGATTAGATTTCTTTGAGCTATTTTATATTTTAAAGCCTAATAATAAAGATGAAATAGCTAAAGAATACACATTATATTTTATCTGGAAACAAAGAGACTGTTTCTACTTATCAGCAACTGGAGGTTTGTGGCCTAAAGAAACTATGTATTTGCTAAGCACGCGTGGAGACAGATATCCAAATTTAATTTAAATATTTGGCAAGTATCAAGAGTCACTGCCTGGTTGACAGACACTTCAGATGTTTCACAGTCTGCTCACTGTCTTTCTTCTGGATTTTCAGACTGAGTCCATCAAAAATGGTTTACAGTGAGCATACAAACTATGTCCGCAATATTCTTTCATTTATTAAAAATAGCAATGAGTCTCTGGGAGCTGTCTCATGGTAGCAAAATCTTGCTGATATAAAGGGAAAATTGACACTTTTGGTTTGATGGTCTGCAAAAAGAAAAAAAAGACATAATTTGATTTGGCATACCTATTCTAGCTATGCCCTAGGTAGTTTTTTTTTTCATTATGCATTTTTTATATAGTTTCCTTTTTCCCCATAAATAAAACTAAATTGGCATCAGTAAGCATTTTTAAATTACTGGAAAGACCATAGTTATGTAGTAATTATAATTGTTTTACAGGTTTTCCAAACATTGTATTTAAAAATGATGTTCACATCAGATTTTATCTGTTTTAAAACTGAAATTGCAAGATAGCATCTACATTTAAATGCACGATATCACCAACATGGTCATACTTTATGCTACCCTGTTAATTAGTTTTACCTGTACTTCAGAATACAGTTCCTCCTGTCATCTCTATGCAACTATCTGAAACGCTAGCAAATATGTCATTTATTAGAAAAGCTGTAACTTTGCAGTGGTCTTTCTTTACAATTTAGCTCTGCACATGTTTGCTCATGTAAGACTGGTACACGTTAATTCACTAATTCGTCACATGTGGGCCACACTCTATTAAATATCAACCGAGCATGATGTTCATCTGCCTGGCACGTGATCCTCACCGTGCATATTTCTGAGCGAGCACCAAATGGGTGTCAATGTGAGGCTAAAGCACAGCAGACAGCTTTTGCTTTAATTTTGCAGTAATTCTTGCCTTCATTTCATATTTATGACAAGGAGTTTGAGCAGTTTTTAGCTCTTTTAGCCATAACATTTTGACCAAAATATTCTATTACTCTTCTTTTTATCTTTTAGATTATTTGCATTCAAGATGGCCCTGAGATTGTGAAGCAAGTAGATAAGAAATAGCTACCATTAGTGACTACTTAAAAATGGAAACCAAGATCTTTTCCAACTTATACAACCAAAACCAAAGTAGAAAAGATTTAAATGTTGGCCAAAAATGTTTAAAGCAGAGGTGTAGCTCAGATCAACAATTTGGGAAATATCAGAGGGGTAGAGTCTGGGGCGGTATGGAACAGAAGAAAAAGCACAATAGACAGATAATGTCAAGAATTATTTCAAAACATTGACCGTGGTTAAGGCAATGACATTTTCTTAAATGTTGTCTCTCACATTTGTGGGAGCATTTGTCATGTTCCTGAAAGGTAGGTAAAAGAAACAATATGTCAAGATTTTAACTATGCAGAAAATGATATTTTGTTTCAGTATCACACCACGTGTTTCCTTAGATAAAAATTCGTCACAACTAGAAATTTTACACTTGGAAATCTTGGAAAATCTATAAGAGGAAAATCAGAATTATATTTTTAACTCCAAATTCAGTGAAATATGTACTTTCTTTAGGCCTTGCTTGTCTTAAAAAACAAAACTAAGAGATTTGAAGTACAGTAAACTCAGAAATTGGGCTTCAAAATGGGAGTAATTATATAATAATATACACCTGAAATTTACACAATTTTATAAGCCAGTATGATCTCAACAAAATATATTTTTTTTAAAAAAAGTAGTAATTATTACCTTAGTGAAGTAATGGGAAAGAGTTTAGCAGGTAGAAAAATTCCAAAGCTGCATCTGTCTAAAAACTGTTTCCTGTTATTGTAAGAAAAAACTTTTTCATTTCAACATTGTTAAAACCAGATTTAGATGTTAACAAAATATAAGAAGCTCTAGTTTAAAAACCAACCAACTACTTTTCAAAAATGAAAATATTGTAAGACTCTGTTTGTAAGGGAAGACTGCCAAGAGTTTCCCCAGGGCTTCTAGATCATCAGTAAAACTTCCATATCAGCCATGTGTCCTGGCTGTGCTCCTTCATTTTCACAAGAGCATTTCCACCTGCCAGAGCTCTACTGGTCCCACCCTCTAAGAAAACAAGATCAGGGCTCTTCAATTCCATGCTCTTCTGTATTTTGAAATTTCAACATTTAAAGGGCAGAATCCAAAATTGCCTGGAGGTTGCCATCAATTTAGACTAAAGGTATTTAGCTGTTGAGGGTCTTTTAAAATATCAACATCAACAATAAAAAGCAGTGTTAAGAATGTCTGAGTTCCTGGGGCTGGCACTGTGGCCGAGTGGTTAAGTTCGCGGGCTCTGCTGCAGGCGGCCTAGTGTTTCCTTGGTTCGAATCCTGGGCGCAGACATGGCACCGCTCATCAAACCACGCTGAGGCAGCGTCCCACATGCCACAACTAGAAGGACCCACAACAAAGAATATACAACTATGTACCAGGGGTCTTTGGGGAGAAAAAGGAAAAAAATAAAAGAATCTTTTTTTTTTAAAAAAAGAATGTCTGAGTTCCTGTCTATATCAAATATGTATTAAAATATTTGGTATAAAATCTATACCAAATAAATACCTTGATAAGCTTTCTAGGAAATTGCACAAGTACCATAGTACCTTTCTTATTTTGCAATTAACCTTAAAATCTCATTAATTCTTCAAAATGAAAAATCAAAACACTTCCCCTAATTTTTCACATTACTTGATTATGTGATATTGTGGAAAAGGCTAAGTTATGGAAACAATAAAAAGATCATTGTGGGTGGGGGTATAGGGAGCGATGAATAGACAGAGCACAGAAGATTTTTAGGGAGGTGAGAATACTCTGTATGATACCATAATCATGCATGCACATCATTGTACTTTTGTCCAAACCTGTAGAATATATAACACCAAGAGCGAATCCTAAGGTAAACTATGGGCTTCAGATAATTCTCATGTGTTGATATAGGTTCATCTTTGGTAAAAGTGTACCGTACTGGTGAGTGATGTTTATAATGGAGGAGACCACGCCTGTGTGGGGGCAGGGCATATATGGGGAATCTCCGTACTTTCCTCTCAATTTTGTTGTAAACCTAAAACTGCTCTGAAAAAATAAAGTCTTAAAAGCCAAAAGAATAAATGCCATAGGAAATTATGTAAAACAAAAGGGCAAGTTATCAATGAACAAGAATATATCTCCGTTTTTGGAAAAAAAAAAAAAAAAAAGAGGCGAAAAGACAAGGGCAAAAGATAAAACAGTATGAGAGTAATTTGATATAGTTGAAAGATAACCATAACAATATTAAGTCACAAAGGAATTGAACCTGAAGGGAACAATATACAATTTTTAACAATTAGCAAACAGCATGCACACTAAAACTGGCATCACTTTATCGTCTTTCATTGTATGAAAACACTAATACCAAATATAAAAGAGTCACATAAACTACTACTAATACACTTAAATGGACTGACATGGGCAGTATAAACAAAGGCATCTATGGCAGCTAATTCCTAGAGCGCAGGCTGATTTCTCACATAGGGCCCACTCAAATCAATTCTAGAAAGACATCCTTAGTTCTCTATCACAGATCGTGTACTTAACCACACGATACCTTTTAAATAAACAGAGTGCTTATGAGTCATTGTACACATTGTGTAGCAGCCATCCAAAATTAAGAGGGCCAAGGAAAGAGCTGGGAAAAATAGTCCCATAAAAAGAATAATATATAGTGATGTAATACACATAACTTTTCAAAAATGAACTAGCATGACACTGGAGGCGAAGATCATGGGGAGAAAGAATGGGGTTTGGAATGGAGACGAGAGCACAGAGCAGGTCTTCCTGATACCAGGCCTGTTTCAGAGCCAGCTTACCTATTGTCACAATCCTATGTCCAATGTCACGGGAATGCCAAATAGTCATCGAAAGCAGTCCTGTTTCAGTGACAGGATAAGTCCAGAGAGCAATGAGATGCTGATTCAGTTGTAACATTTAGCTGCAGGAGAAGAGGGAAGTTAAAAGAACTTAATATGAAGTGTAAGAAGAAAATAAGTTTTGCTCATTGTTAATTTTTCTCATTGTGTCAATGACAACTGTACATCTACATTAATAATGTATTCTTAACCGTAGCAGATTATCTACTTTAATGAAAAATTTAATTTATCCTGTGGGTTATTGTGACTTTTAGAATTTCTAGAAGCCCACAGTAGAGAACTTTATATTCTCGTTCTCTAAATTAAGTAGAAAAATACATATGCATACATATGTATTATCTATTCAATATGCTGTACATCAAGTAAAAAAGGCAGACATATGTATTCATACTCTATTTACAAAAAGTAGATGTGTATATATACATTTTTGCCTTTTAAAGGTATTTTTGCCTTGTTTTTTCAAATACCATTGGCGTGAATCCTTCCTCGACCTCACTATTTTAAAATGAAACCATCCTCCCCATGGTTTATTTTTTCTGTATTCTCTCATTAAGAGAATAACGAGAAACAGAAGAAAGAGGGGAAAGAAAAAGAGGAGAAAGAAAATAAAACCCTGATCACCTCTAATTCTGTTTTCTGGCTATTTAAAATGTGTAATAGGAAGCATTGTAGCTTACAAAGATACTTTGTCCAAATTCAGTAAGATTTTATTTAATCCCTACAAGTGGCATTTTAAATGTTATAATTTAGACTTTTAATAAATAAATCACAATGCTTAAGAAGAAAGCCTAAAGTGTATTGATAGCTTTGCAAAAACCTCTAAGACACTTTCAAAGACATGCCCTCCTTATATGGAGAAAAACAAAGCCGCCAGCATCGTTAATGGAGGCCAGGAAAGTGTGTTATTAGACATCTGTTTTAATGAGTTCAATCGCTCACCTCGCCTTGATCTGTCTACTCTTACGGATCTAACTATTCTGATCTTAAAGAGTATTACTTTGCTCTCTTAATTCGTAGCTGTTTCCTATCCAATTGCCAGGTATTTAAAATGAAAGGATTGTGAGAATTTCCACACTCTTTTGGAAGTAGCTGTAATTGTGCATCTCCTCCAGGATCTAAAAGCTGGCCTGTAACCTAATTGGAAACTCTTGCATGGAGGAATTTCCTTTAAATAGTAATGAGTAGAGTATCTTTTTTTCTCTTGAACAGCTGTAGAGTGTTACCAAGAGTAGTTTCAGTTTATTTTCCCAAAAATCTCTGCTAAGTGCTAATCAGATTACAAACTTAAATGATAACATCAAGCTAAAGGGAAAACTTGAGAAAAAAGTACAAGAGCAGTCTAGCCAGTGAACAAATAGCCTTAACTCTAAAATTATTATTTTTATAATCTGTTTATAAAGAACATTCACTTTTTCCGTGAATCATAGTTGCCAGGACCTTCCCTCTCTAAGGGAGATTAGACAGCGCAGCCTAAATAATTCCATAGCTGTTGGAGGCAAAAACTATCAGACTGGAGGTAATGCTTTAATTCGACTTTACTTTTAAAGACAATAAGAAACTTTTCTTAAGACGAAAAGGAAGCTTTGTTTGTTGTTGTATTGTAGTTGATTACTTTGGGAATTTACCGATAGAATAATTTTGCTATTTTCAGCTTGTTAAGTGCTTCTTCCTTGAATGCCTAGGTAGGCACAGAAAATACCTTTTAAAGCTTGGGATATTGCCATTTCCTGTAAATGTAGCCACATAACGGTGTGAGGTCTAAAGGTTTGTTTCTTTTACATTTTGACGGCTTACATTGCACTAGTCAGTCTAAAACCAACAGAAAAGCAAGAGAAGCGGGAGGGACTTCTGGTCACCCTCTTTCCTCTCCTGAAGCAGAGAAGAGACTGCCTGAGTTTCCATCAAGGATGTTTGACCCTTAGGCATCATCTTTATGAATAGTCTTGTTGGATGCAGAAAGGGTACAGAGTATCCCCAAATGTTCTTGCTTTCTATACAACTTCCTTGTCCATATTCCATGATTCTTGTTACTGCTATAACTTCCTTCTTTTCTCAGTAGATTTGACAGGAGGGTGGGTATCTTTACTTGACATTGTGGATGCTATTGCATTGGAACTCACCAATACCCATAAGAATATCTGTGCAACTGCTGAGACTCTGAGTAAGCAGAGAAGGGCTCAGTACCCAGACATCATCAAGGAACCCCACCATGCCAGCTACTTCTTCATCCAGCAGAACGCAATACTCTGTAATTCCCAGTACTCACCAGACTTTCCCTCTCCGTTTCATCTCTTCTTTGAATATTCACCTGGAAATTACTTACTTATTTTTAATTCTCTTCTCCAAAGGGAAAAACTAAGTTTTTCAATTATAGTTAGGCTCTCTTTCTTTTCTCATTTCATATTGAATTAAGTTTTGCATCTTATATACTAAACATACTGGCTCTACCTGAATATACTGTATATACTTACTACACTCAAACACACGGTATTGGTAAATATACTTACACTGTTTAATTATCGCTTGTCTATAACATACTAGGTATTGTTTTAAGAACTCTGTTGATGTCATGGCTGTTAATGTTGGTATCTCCAGGATCTAGCATTAAGTGAAGCACCTGAAAAGTGCTCAGGAAATATTTGCAGAATGAGCTAAGACAGACTGGGTTGCCAGAACTCCTGTGTGGCTTCTAGCAATGGTTTCTTCCTCTCTATGTAGGATTCAAACTTCCTTCCCCCTTTCTCCAGGTCCTTGAGAGGTGGCATTTTTAAGATTGAACAGACCATCATGCAATGAAACTCTTGTTTTATTTTTCTTTTGTTTTGGGATGACTAGTTTTACCACTTCTTCTTTCTATTTTAATACTGATTTCAAAGTGGCCATCATAGAGACCAGAGGGGAAAAGAATTCCTTTTACCAGCCTGGTTTCCAGATTCATATCACCATGATTATTATCTCAGAGATGCCCTCCTGAGAGAACAGAAAAGTATTTTCTCAGTAGGACTCAAGTTATCAAAGCCATGAATCTATGATCAAACCATATTAGTGAGAAGGGGAGCAATTAATTCTAATGTATTGATTCTTATGTTTGTATATCATGGAATTATGGTGTAGTACTCTTAACTGCTAAATTACATTTGCTTTATTTTAATACTAAAATGCTTAAGACCTTTTAGAGAGATCAGAATTCTGTGGTAGGTTATGAAATTACTCTAAAATTAAAAGCTTGCTTCAGATAATCCAAATTCTGGTAAATGGTAGCTAAATTCCCCTCATTCATCACCTCTAAAGACCTGGTGTATTTAAATAGCATGTGGAGGCTGTGAATCTCAGTCCAAAATTACAGATGTACGAGAATATTCCATTTCTCTGTTTTCTATGATATCAGTTGAATTTTGAGCTTAATCAAGTATTATTCTTAATTTCAGAGTCTTATGAAATGCAAATTGTGTGCTTGTGTGCGTTTGTGTGTGTTTTGGCCCACATGCAGGGGAGGGCTGCAGTCATTGCTATCCTGTTCACACTAATACCCACTGTCCTTACTTTGTGATCCCTTTATGTCTTGCAGGGTTTTTCTCTTTCTGTGCTATATCAGGGACCCTAATTTTTTTTATGAGGCCTTGTCTGCTTTGATTACCTACTCACAGTCCTCTTTGGCCACCAAGAACAAGCCGTACCAAGATCCCCAATGGTCAGCCCTCTCTTTTTCCTTCCCTCTGTGTGAAGAATGCCTCTCTCTCTCTCCAATCTGCTTATCCCAAGTCAACCTGTTTTTCCTAGGAAATTGTTTTTTTCTGCTCTATCTCTTCAAATGCTGTAAGTTCATCTGCAGGTTTAGGTTTTGGAAATATGTAAGGAACGGCTAAAGGCAATTTTTGGCCTATATGGAGAAATAAAAGAAAAAATGCAAAATAAATGAGTTAATGCTTCAAAGCATTATTCATTCACAATTAAAATGGAAATTGGACACTTATCTTTCTTGTCTAAGTTCTGGCTTCGATCATGCTGGTTACTGCTCTGTGTTTCATATGTGCCCCAGATGAGAGTATTTCAATTACTAGAACTAAAAGTGTAGGGAAGATTAGTTCGAGAAATTATAGGGAAATAGCATAACAAAAATGTACTCCAATTCTTCTTTTCCTTTTGACTCTAATATATCAATTATCGGTATATCTGTTAGCTAGATAGGTAGGAGATGAAATTCAACAAAAGCATCACGAAAAATATACCTCTCCTTTTGCATCTTTTACTAATATAAAAACTACTTATTTCCTAAATTACTTTTTAAATTATGTTTACTTTTTCCAGCCTTTACCATTCAGTTCAGCACGTAACTTCAACCCTTCAACCATTTTAACCAAATTTACACATGACACTAAAAGTGTCCAAATGAAAAATAAAGTTAATTTCTGCCTTGTAAATCAACATATAGCAATCTTTATGACTAACGTCGTCTAATATAATTGTTTAAAGTATCATGTTATTTAACCTAAGATCATGTACTAATTTCCTAGAAAGAAGAAGTTCCTCCCAAAATCTGGTTGGGCGGATGGATCCCAAATTTGATCACAAGGATGCCTGATAAGACATCAATGGATCAGTGAAAGAAAAATTGCCAGCAAAATAGCTAAAAGTATATTCTCCAGAACAATGGGCAATAGGCCAATAGCATCATATTATTAAAAGAATGGTACATTTGTATATTGTATAGGATGCAAATGAATGGTTCAAATGACTGAAAACTTTTTCAAGCAGGCACTGGAGTACTCAAAACCAGTGAAGTAGTAGTTGTTAACACCATCTCCAAGCCTGGTTAGGTCACTTACTGTGACATTATTTAACTTCTTTGTGCATCAGTTTTCTCATTTTTAAAAGGGTTAATAAAAGAAACTACCTTATAGTGTGTAAGGTTAAACGAGCTACTACAAGTACTATGCTTACAACAGCAAGTTCCATATGAAAGTTGGCTAATAGCCTAACTAGCCTGAGATTAGTCTACAGGAAAAATGGGTATAACAGAGCCTTGTTATATCTAGAAAAGGAAGTATCGCTAAGTAGAAGCCATCCTCAGCCAGCCAGGGTAGCCTGGGCAGCAATCAAGTGCTTAACTGGAGCATGGCTCCGTTGTTCTGTGATTAGAATTGCGCACAAGCTGAGAGTCCGCTATGTATGTGTCTCAACCATGACTGCTTCCACTCAACCCAACCATTGAGCTCCCACTGGAAAGAAAGAATACCATTTTGGAACTTACTATTTGGAGGTGGGAGTTAATGAAAAATGACATTCCAATTTATCGAGTTGTGGGACCATAAATCTTTCCTAATCGAAGTCTCACCCTTCACCCAGAGGATAGGAACATTTGTGAATTGAATGCCATGCTCTGCATTCTCCTGTAAGATTTGAGAAGAGTCAGAGATGACAGCTTTGACCTAAGAGGCTGTGATGTGCTTCACCAAGATCTGGATGAGTCACTTAATGTCCTCTTTCCTTTTCTTTCTCTTTCTTCCAAATATTTGGTCATGAAAGTACATGCAGTTGGAGCCCTGTGGGTCTCTCCCATCACCCTTCCCTCAAATGAAAAAGAGTTTGTTGCTGAATTTGTGAGAAGCCCTTCCCGACTCCCTTGCTCTGCCTGAGCCCCAGAGCAGCTGCACAACAGAGATGGAAGTGTGTGGTGCCTGGCGTGGGTCTAGAAACTGAATGTGCATCTCAAAGTCTAGGAGCCAACAACTGTAAACTCTTGACTGATTCAGGCTCATCACAGTTCATTGTGGGTAGGGCTTCTGTTAAACTGAGTGCTTAGAAATATTTCACCCTCGCCTAATGAATTTTAAAAGGAGTTTGGTGTTTGCTATCAATGCTACTATGATCAGGTGATGCTACCAACTTTATAAAACCTTTTGCCAAAATGGGAAGAACTAAAAGAAGTAAACGATTGTGTGAGTCATAAACAAGAAAACACATCTAGGGGATTAAGCAGGGTGTTAGCTATGAGAGCTCAATAACGTTAATGGGAAACATACCAGCACGTGCCTCTCTTTGGGAAAATGTCCTTTGCCATGTTTGGAATTCTCTCAAAAACGTAGAGGCAAACACTTAAAACAAAAGAGTTTAGGGATTGTTTTTATTTTTGTCAAAATGTTACTTTTACTTCCCCCAAAATGCAAAAACTTGTTCCAAAAACAACACAGACTTTTAGAAAACTCATCTGTTTCTATAAAAAAAGTAATATTTTGATTAAATGAAGATATATGTGAATTAATTAAATTTACCATTTATATCATCTTAAAACATGCATATTGCACTTCAGAAAGAGTTATATAGAAATTGCATTAAACCAAGTGAAATACATGTTTGCTGTTAAGAATAAATTTCACACTTTATCCACAGGATAGTACAGTTGCTACAAGATTTGGGCTATAGTGAAGTGATTGACTCAACTCATTTAAGGATTGCCAGGCCTGCTTTGGTCCTAGCTTCTCTCTTAAGGGAAAATAGTGAAAAATGTACAGATCCAAGGATATTTGAGGTATTGGGTATCAAACAAGGCCATGTGAACTTATACAACAATACTGCATAAAGTTTTATTTTCTGATTTTTTTTGAAATTTTTTATGTATATAATGTTGAATTCTTATAAGCTTCATTTGCCTTATGTATCTATAGATATTAACATGTGTCACTTGCCCATTCAAACAGACCTAACTCCCTGTAGTCACAAACCTGCTTATCTTCCTTTGGTCCCTTTATATGTGTGGCTCCTGCTGCCTTGAATTTCCCTAGCTGCCTCACAAGAATGTTCAAGGTTCATCAGAAAGTTTTGCTCCTCTATGAAGCCACGTTCTCCGCTGCACATGCAAGCGGCACAGATGTGTGCTTTCTCAACTGTTTCCAGCTCCATCAGTAGTACGTGTCATGTGGAACCCTAATTAATTCCATGCCACTACTGTCTCTCCTAGGAGTGAGAGAGTGAGTGACTCCTTTGAAGGCAGGTCCTTCTTCTTATTCACCTTCATATCCCTTGTGCCAAATATAGGATCTGGTTAGCTTCTGGTATACGGTAGATACTCAGTAATATTTAGCAAGTATAACAGTGAATAATCAAGGTGGGAGCTCACACATTTTCAAATTATTTAAGTAAGACTGTATTAGAAGAGTATTTATATCTAATTGTCTTCCAAGAGTAAATTTACGTTTCAAACATGAACTATTTCATCTGTGGTCTAGGAAGTTCACTCCTAGTCATTCTCAAATGTAAAAACGACTTTTGGCTTTTCCTTCTACACTTACTCACTAAACAGGAAGTAAATGTAGGTAGTTATGCGTTATTTCTGTTTCTATGATCTCCTCTCAAGCTGACCAAATTGGGACTTTTGCTTGAGTAACCTCTCTCAGGTATTGAGACTCATATAAATTCTGTCCATATTTTTCATGATCAACGAGCATTCTGTACATATTTAATGAATTGTATTTAGAGGTAACTTAGCATCTTTTAAGTGGAGAAGATGCAAAGATTTCTCTTTCATGTAGCCCCATGCAACTGTGGCAATAAAGGACTTGGAGCCTCATCATGCTGTGAACTCTCCAACATTCCCCAGTCCCCCCTTTAAGCGTTTACACAGGCTTCATGGACTTAATGAAATTTTTTAAAGGGAAGCTTTGCTTGCTTTTCATCACAAGATGTTAGTTTTTTGATGTTATGTGTCTGTACAGAGATTGCCTTTTCATGTGCATAGTAGGAAATTAAACTAGACATTCACACCCTTTGAGTTTCTCAGAGCCCCAGTTTGGTGCCTAGGTTGCTCATATTCTTAAATGAATTACATTCCCAACAGCCAAAGAGTAAAAGGTTCCCTGGAGACCAGAGGGGGAAATTGCAAGTTTCTCCATGAGCTCCCCAGGGACACTTCCTTTTACTGCAGTCAGCATAGAATAGACTGATTACAGAAAGCAAGGTATTTCATTTCTTTAAGATGCTCTCTTTATTTTATTTATTTATTTATTTATTTGTAAGGAAGATTGCCACCAAGCTAAAATCTGTGCCCATCTTCCTCCGTTTTGTATGTGGGACACCACCGCAGCACAGCTTGACGAGTAGTGTGTAGGTCTGCGCCTGGGATCTGAACCTGAGAACCCTGAGCCACTAAAGTGGAGCAGACCAACCTAACCACTATGCCACCTGGCTGGCCTGGTATTTCATTTCTTATTTGGGTATTTTTACCTATTTCCCTGGAGGCCTTACCAATCTAGAAGTCTTCCCTTTGTCAGGTTGAACTAGGGCCCCAAGAGCCCAGATGCTGCTAAAAGGCTGTCACCCTTCTCAACTTAAGGACCTCTTCAGGAATTCCAGTTTGCTTTTCCTTTGGAAATCCTAGGGAGTCACCAGTTTTCCATTGGAAAGTGTGAATCAGAACAGAGTCCTGTTCAAGGATGATTGGCTCTACTATCCACTACTGCATCCAAGATATATTATTTAGAATGTATGTGAAATAGGCAAATATCAGTAACCTAAAGTCTTACAATTCCCCAGAGTTTCTCCACGATACTTTTCTAGTAACTCTGAGAGTGAAGAATTAACGATATTTCCATAGATAGATCCTTCTCTCCTGAGCATCACACAGTGTGCTACGTTTCCCTGGTTGTTCTATGTACTCAGCATAAAATGTGTCGTCAGTTTTCTGCTGCAATGGTTTTGCCTACTTTCTCTCTTGATTATTCATGGCATGCATAGTTCACATTATTTTTATATTGGCTGACAAATCTCAATGATTTTCTCCTGGACCGATCAATGGGTCTGACTCCTAAATAGGGGAGCATTGACACTGAAGCAAATGATCAGAGCAGAGGGCCCTGTCGCTCATCTCTCGTGTCCCGCACACTCAGAGGCCAGACAGCTTTGGGCCTGTTCCTGCCCACTTCCACTTCCTTCAGAGCTCAGCCTTGTCGCTCAGTGACAGGGCCCAGCACACCAGAGCTAGTAAGCCATCCCTTTGTCCAGAGTTTGATCCCACAGCCAGAAAACCTTCCATTTATTCTCCAGACACTAGAGGGGATTCCTAAAACAGAGGCCTCACAGCCACCACTAGTGACCAGCAAAATTTGCCCAGACTACTCCTCCAATGAATTCATTAGGAGCAGACGCACAGTGGGGATAAGCACACCCATCCTGCTCTGTGCTCCAGCCGAGCCAGGCGCATTTGCAAATCTGCTCTGAGTCTAAGCATTTGCAGGTCTCAGTCCCACAGAGGACCAATTATTCCTGCAGAGGAATAACTCTGATCTCATTTTTTTTTTTCACTTTCTTTTTTGAAAAGTTTCCTTTCTCTCTTAAAATATTTTGATATATTCATTTTGACAAAGTCCTTGAAGAGAAAGATCTTGTCCTCCACACGCCTCATGCGATGCCCAGCACTCTGCGATCAATAGCCATATTGATTGATGACAATGGCACTCTGCTCATGTGGAACTGAGAGGGTTTTCAGGGTTCATTTCTTAGAAGCGCTTTTTTTTTTATATACAAATAACATATCATTTCTAAGTTTCAAAATAAACATCCCCAGGTCAACAGGGACAATCGTAGTTTCCCTGAGAGATTCCCAAATAACATTTATGCATATACATTATTTCTGTACTTTTTTCATTATTTATATACGAATTACCAGAAATTATTTTTGAGAAGCAGTTAAAAAGTGAGATTGTATTCACTCACATTCAATACCTATCATTTATATTTGGTGATACTCTGAAAATTTTTCAAGTTTACATCTTCTTATAATTATTAGGCTCAAATTTAAACTTAGAATAACTTTCAGTTCACAACAGAAACAGGAAATGTGTTTTTTTCCCTTTATACTTGGGTACCTAAGTTTATCAAAGGTCCTTTAAGCCAATATGAATTCTCCCTAATTCTACCCCCATGAACCCATACTTGGGTCATAGTGGACGGTGGTTGTGTTAGTTTCCTGTGGCTGCTGTAACAAATTACCATAAACTTGGTAGCTTAAAACAACAGAAATGTATTCTTTCACACTCTAGAGTCCACCAATTCAGGATCAGTATCTCTGGGCGGAAACCATGGTGTAAGCAGAGCCACACTCCTTCTGGAGGAGCTAGGGAGAGTCTGCTCCTTGCTCTTCTAGCTTCCAGTGGCTGCTAGCAAGCTCTGCTTCTGTCTTCACATCAACTTCTGTGTATGTGTCAAATCTCCGTCTGCCTCTCTCTAATGTGATAGCATTACAGGCTTACCTGGATAATCGAGGATCATCTCCTTACCTTAAGATCCTTAATCACATTTGCAAAGACCCTTTTTCTAAATAAGCTAACATTTACAGGTCCAAGGAATTAGAATATGATATCTTTGGGGAACATTATGCAGCCTACTACAGAGGTGTAAAAAAAAGAGTAAAAACCAAAAGAGGCAATTTACAAAAATCTCCTTGGGACACTGAAAGCATTGGTTGTATTAGGGCCAGATGTGTTTGCACAGGAGATAATGCCTGAGATTCTGGCAGCAACCATTTTGGCATCGGCAGGGCAGATTTCAGATCTGCACATCAAACACAAGAAGCCTCAGAAGCGATAAGCTGGCATTAGCAACTCTCACATGGACAGCAGTAGCCGTAATTAGACTGGGCATTTGCAAAGGTGCCTCTTTTGTCGGACAGTAGAGTGGCAAAGGCATAATTGGTAGATATTAGTGGCATAGCTTCTGATTCAGACTTCAGAATCAGAGCAGAAATTATGACAGTGATTCAGAGGAAGCAAGGAAAAATAGCAAATGCAAAACAGAATACACGAGAACTAGCTTGGAGTACTAAAGAGAATTTTCAAAGACACATACTAAGGAGGAAGTTCCAAAACCATTTGAAAAGATTTTGAAGGAATCCAGCATTCCAGCAGCATAGAGAATAGAGCTGGAAAAATACTATTTGATACCATGTTTGCCCCACAGGCTCATTCAGTTTCGAAGAGACAAGTTATACAACTATCATTCTATAAAACTATATCCTTTGTTTCTAACTAGTTCATTATCAACTCTCTATGTAGCTTCATTCTTAGGATTTCTATATGGTCCGTTCACTTTCTGATGTCTTGCACAGAGAACTTAGATTAATTCACTGTACTGTCATGCTGTAAACTAAGAAAGTTTCTCCATTTGCAACCCATTAGCCTGGTGCCAACAACCCCACATGTAAGGATGTTCAGACACATGAGATTTTCTCAGAAGGGATTTTGAGAATCCTCCGTGAGTTGTCAGTGTGTCCCTCTGCTCAGCTAATGTTCTCACTGCACTGTGCTGGGGTCTGTACATCTGTGCTCCATGTGGACTTGGCCCAATGGGAGTGCCGTCCTTTCTTGTTCATCCTGGGCACCCAGGACTCTCTGGACCTCGATGTGTGTCCCTGATGCTTTAGTCATTAATTCTGTATTCTTGAAGAACTCACAGGTAATGCCTCAAGTTTCCATGATAAAAATTGTCTGCTCCTTATACTTCAAGGTCTTTCGTGAAGCACGATATGCTCTACACAATAAGACATCCAATCCAACAGTGAGAGCATCAGGTTTCAATGTTTATCCCCAGGCCTTGCATATAATACATGCTCAATAAATGTTTTTTAAATGAAATAATTGAATATATGCATTTATGTGCATTACTGATTAATAGGCAAGGCCTATTTGAATCTGAAAATCCTAAATTCAGTTTTTAATTGCCTCAAATATAGAAATATTTGACACATTGGGTGAAATTTTCAAAATGTTTAATCTCAACCCTCATCACAACTAAATTGTAGATAGTAACATAAACTTCCTCACACAAACTACTAAATTATCCTTTGTAAATCTCTTTTTCTTAATGGGGATATGTGCCTCTTTTTTTTTTTCTTTTCTCCTCTTTTCACAGATCAAACGTGACTGGTCTGGAATTAAGGTGGGTAACCAAGAGTAGAATACTAAAACCAGATTGGAAACTAATTTGGAGAGGTAGGGCAAGAGGCCAACTCCTCACGGCGGAGAAATAAAAGGACAAGTGAGCCAGCAAGAAAGACAGATCTAGGGTCAAGATTGGGAGGAGAGAACAATACAGTTGAGATCATAGTGGGACTAAAATTTAGAGCTAAGGGACTCCAGTGCCATGGTCTTATGACATTCATGTTTCATCTTCACCAAGGATGCAGTCCTGCCTGGTAGATGCAGCGTCTCTGGTCCTAAATCTGAGGTACCCATAGCCACCTCCTGCTTATTTATGACTACACAATTTGACGACAGCAAAGGTGAGCTTTGCTACCACCACTTAGCAAAGGGGACCAACTGGTAAAGTTTCTGCTGGAGGATGCTGGACCCATGGAAAACCATGCTCAGTCGTTCCACCCCCATCCCATAACAACAACAACAGCAAAAAGCATAACCGGATGAAATAAAATGTAATGTTCTTCTTTTCTCCTCCTAAAAGACAGGTAAGTAGCTTTAGGTGTGTGTGCTTATATGGGAAGAATCTTGGTTAATGACGTAAGACATAGCTCAGCCCCTATATCACATGCCCCTCAAAACACAGCAACTTCCTATTGTGGAGAAGCCTCCAAGAGGCCACAGCTTTATCATATCAATACAGCATAACTTGTTCCTGAAGTGCCTTCTGAAGTGTGTCCCGACATGGCCAGTGGGCAGAGGTCTTCGGCTTCCCCAAACTTGTAGGAGCAAATAGGCTCAATGCTGCTTAAAAAATAACCAGGTAATACAGACAATTCTACACTATTAAACGATTTTCTTAAATATTTTATTTTTTTGTAGATACATGATATAGATTAAAAACCCCTTACAGGTTTGCTCAAAAATTGTATACAGTGTAATTTAAACATGGAAGGTACTCATGTTACCTTAAGAACCACTTGCTTTCAAAATGTTTCCCTTTGACCATTGTTTCATAAAGGTCCTGATATTGGCATGTTCAATTAAAACCCTGTTGTTGGTTGTAAAAACAACAGGTAGGTTTGAATGTGAAGCCAATCAGTACCAATATACAGCAGATAGTTCTCTACGATGCAGGTATTATGTTTCTTTATGGAGCCATTTGGACTGCCAATGCCCCTCAACGTGAAGCATGCCCCAGCTAAGGCAGCCGCACATACCTGCAGAGGGTCGTGGCAGGGTGTTAAGTGGAATCCCCAGCAATGCAAAGCAATCAGGCAGCCAGCCAGGGATTTCCGTGGAGTCCACCCACAGGGCGCACATCACCCTAATGGACTGAAAGCTAATGTGTTTTTAATTCCAATGTTCTTTAACCTCTTCAGATATCATTTTGCCCAATCTGGAAATCTAGGAAGTCTTAGGGGGGAAAAACCTAGCAAATGAGCGGCTGATTGTAGGCTTTTTGAATCAGACTTATTGCCCTGGCATAGAGTAATAATTTGAGATTAGACACCATACATTTTTCACATATTCTGTAATAGAGTCAAAGCTTATTTTACATATTTTATTTCTGTGGGTTTTCTGCTGGTCAAATGTTACCACTTAGTTGCCTTTTCTTCTCTGACTGACATCTATTCCACTTGGCTTGTCATTCAAGACTTTCTTCCAGGGGCGGACCCTGTGGCCCAGTGGTTAAGTTCACGCGCTCTGCTTCAGTGGCCCAGGGTTTTGCCAGTTCGGATCCTGGGCACGAACTTGGCACTGCTCATCAGGCCACGTTGAGGTGGCGTCCCACGTACTACAAATAGAAGGACCCGCAACTAAAATATACAACTATATACTGGGGGGATTTGGAGAGAAAAAAGCAGGGAAAAAAACCGAAAAAAAGATTGGCAATTGTTGTTATCTCAGGCGCCAATCTTTAAAAAAAAAAATGACTTTCTTCCAAACTGCTCTGCTCTCTCTATGCTTTCATCCCACTAAAACGCCAAATGTCCTTGAACTTCCAGGTACACACACAATCCTTGTGCTTGTCCAATGCCAGGCCTCTACTCATAATGTTTTCCTCAGCCTGTGATGCCTTTCTGTTTCTAGCTAACAAATTTCAGTTCAATTAGACACACGTGTATTGATCTCTAGGCCCATTATGGTGTGTGACTCATGGGTAGTACACATTTGTGTTTGTAAATAAATGATGAAATGGACATATACAAATATTTTCTTAAGTGCTTCAGGGCATAGAAGGATGGAAAGGATATGATCTTTAACCTTAAGGAAATCACGAGCTAGACAGTGAGAGAAAAAATGTAAACAATTAACTATTAAAAACGCATGAAGAAGGTTTCTTAATCATGAAAGCGACATGTGAGGCTAGTCTAAAATATTGCTGGGAGTACCTCTGGGAGTTCAGGGAAGCCTTTCTAAGAAGGTGACATTTTATTTCTGGGTATTGATATTTAAATATAAGGACATGCATAGCAGCCTTCAGGAAAACTCTGAGCCAGCCATGCTTTAAGGTAGGAAAATGTGGGGCAGGTATTGAGAACATTCAAGAGCCAGTTGGTTGCAACTGCATCCTCAAAGCTCATGGCAAATCCCACTTCATCATAAAGCTTTTCCTCAGTCCACACTATCTGCCCATCATCCTCGCTGCCCTCCTGGAGCTTATCCATTTATTTGGAGATCAGATGTATTGATTAGGTTATGCAAGCTGAATGGCAGTAACAACTCAACCTGAAATCCTAGTGTCTTCCCTGGTGGAGATTCACTTCTTGCTTAGGCTCCAAAGCCATTTTAGGAGATCAGCTGCATATAATCTTCACTGACTCCACTCTGTCAAGGCCAGTAGTGGACCCTCTGCATTGTCCATCTACAAACATAGAGAGAACATGCAGGGGACAGGCCTTACAGTGATGCCCATGACTTCCACTCATGTTCTATGGCTGTGACTACAACATAGCCCCCAGAGACCTATGGGGACTGCGAAAGGCAGTGTTCCTGTGCACAAAGGAAGAGTGTGGAAAAGTATGATCAACACACAATATTGTGTCTGCTACATTGAGTACATACTTACTTAACTTGGCACTGGTGACAAACCTAGTGTATTTGGCACCAGAGCAGACCACTTCCTCATACCCCCTCCTCGATATCACATAATTATTTTCAGTCATAATCAGGAAATTATTTATATTGTGATACAATGGCGAGAAAAGAAATGCAGAGAGTGATTTTTGTCTTTTGTAGTATTTCCTGTAGATGTTATAACTACATCAGTAAAAGCAACAAAGTATTCATTTATTTAATTATAGTACAAACAAAGGGAGAGAAGCACAACTATTATTTTAATAGCTTCTATATCTCCCAA
Organism: Equus przewalskii; assembly: GCF_037783145.1. Classification (NCBI taxonomy): domain Eukaryota; kingdom Metazoa; phylum Chordata; class Mammalia; order Perissodactyla; family Equidae; genus Equus; species Equus przewalskii. The sequence goes on from NC_091846.1 coordinate 73,596,657, forward strand.
CAGATTGAAGTTTGATCCTTTGGATATAATAATAATATGATAACATTGGGCAAATTACTTATCCAGTAACTAACAAATAGTTTTCAATAAAATGAAGATGTTTTCAAAAGGTGCAATTTATGTAACTACTAAATCACACCCGTGATGAAGATTTTCATTCTCTCAATTGGTTCTTTAGCATCAAAATAAATTAGGGGCCAGCCCCGTAGCGCAGCAGTTAAGTGTGCATGTTCTGCTTCTTGGTGGCCCCAGGTTCACCGGTTTGGATCCGGGTGCAAACATGGCACTGCTTATCAAGCTATGCTCTGGTAGGCATCCCACATATAAAGCAGAGGAAGATGGTCATGGATGTCAGCTCAGGGCCAGTCTTCCTCAGCAAAAAGAGGCGGATTGGTGGCAGATGTTAGATGAGGGCTAATCTTCCTCAAAATAAATAAAATAAAATAACAAAAATTAAACAGGAAGAGGGGCTGGCCCCATGACCCAGTGGTTAAGTTCATGCGCTCCGCTGCAGGCGGCCCATTGTTTCCTTGGTTCAAATCCCGGGCAAGGACATGGCACTGCTTGTCAAACCATTCTGAGGCAGTGTCCCACATGTCACAACTAGAAGGACCCACAACGAAGAACATACAACTATGTACCAGGGTGCTTTGGGGAGAAAAAGGAAAAAAATAAAATCTTAAAAAAAAAATTAAGCAGGAAGGATATAATTTTTAAGATATTCAATTTCGTGAAAAGTTTTCATGCATGAACTAAAATTTGCACTTTCCAATCAAAAATACACAAAAATACACTTGCTGTGTACAGTCTGTTTCATTGTTCCATTTTATGCACAAATAAAAACTCTGAGTGGTCACATAAGAGAATTAAAGCAACACAAGTCCTGCTTTTTAGTCTTTATAATCATCGTGATAATATCACATGTCAAATCTATTGTTGAAATGTAGAAATATGTAGTACAATATGGAGACAGGAGCTGTGGCCAGCTCAGCCACAGAGGATTTCAGAGCATCATGAACTGATTTCTTGAAACACGAGCACATAGCTGAGTCCCGTTGTGACGGTAACTGACCAGATAATGGTGAACTGTTTAAATTAATATTCAAGTAGAAAACAGTATTTATTCAAAGATAACCAGGGGCCAGCCGCATGGCGAGTGGTTAAGTTCATGCACGCCCCTTCAGTGGCCCAGAGTTCACTGGTGCAGATCCTGGGTGTGGACCTACACACTGCTCATCAAGCCATGCTGTGGTGGCATCCCACATAGAAGAATTAGAAGGACATACAACTAGGATATGCAACTATGTACTGGAGCTTTGGGGAGAAAAATAAAACGAGGAAGCTTGGCAACAGATTTTAGCTCAGGGTCAAACTTCTTCACCAAAAAAGCATACCAAAAGAAGTTTAAAAAAAAAGATAACTAATAATTCTGCCAATTTAAAGCATACGTGCTTAGTATAAAAACTCAGCTCTACTCATGGCATTGTTTAGAACTCAGACCAACAAAACCTTTTTTTTTTCTTTCCCAGAAATGAGTATTTTATCACTGACACTGTTTAGAAATGCTAGGCAATGGTGACAACAGATAGCAGACCAACTTTTAGTCCATTTTATTATTGTGTCATTGTTCTCCACAATTACTGCTCCTAAGTCTTCTGCAATTCCCAGGAGGGCTGCTCCCCCTGCCCCACCTTTCTTTTGTCACTGTTTTGTACTATTACAATTTCCTTACCCATTTACACTGGAAGTCCAAGATGATGTCAAAGATTATTCTTCACTTGTTTTGAGTCTGGAAGAATCAGAGTCCAGAGTGCTCATGAAGAATCTGGAAGAATCAAAACCCGAGATATATGGTACATAACCAAAGAGAATTCTTAGTTCCTGCTGTGTGAGGACGTGTACCAGTGTGGTCTGCACCAATCCTTCAGAGGCAATACAAAAATATCCAAAAAAAACCATTATTCTAAGGGCAGCCAAAGATGTAGCTATATGAACAAAGTCAATTCACAAAATTTTTTATTACAATACATATCTGATGCTGTTAGGTACTGAAGGTTTTAACAGTCAACCAAGAGACTGGATCTCTTGTCCCCATTGGTCGTACAGTCCAGTGGAGGAGCGAGTCAATACATTCTGTAGGAATTAACGTTTAGTTAGAGATAATCTGAAGCACAGTGAAGGAAAAATAAAGGGTCTAAAGTGATTTCAATTAAGTTCTAATGGAAGCCTCTTCAGGAAGTTAAATCTGATGTGTAACTTCAAGAAGAAAGAGAAGCTACCAGTCGAGGAGGTGGGAAAACCATGCCGGGTATTTATGGAGAGGATAATTCTGAAAAGGACTCAGTGTCCTGGGGACACTATAGCAAATTCAGTGTCGTATAGCGTGAGGCGTGGGAGATGTGGCTGCACGGTTAGGTGGAGGGAAGATTTTAGAGTATCTCCCAGAACAGTAAGATCTTTGGGTTTGAGCCTAAGTATCATGGATGTCACTGAAGAGCTTTACATAAAGAAGTGACGTGACCAAATGTATATTGTTATTAGATTATTTGGACTGCTACATGGAGCCTCGATTGAAAAGGATCTGAAGAAGCACGGAAAAGAGAAGAGTTAGGAGGATATTATGAGAGGGGGTGTAAGAAAGAGAAGAGGTCAAGAATGACTCCAATTTTTCTGGCAAAAACAAGTAAAAAAACAAATAGCAGCGCCAACTAGGGACTCAGGGAGCCCCAGAAGAGGGACCAATTTGTGGAGGCGTCGGAAGTCAAGGGCTTTGCTTTTGTTGCATTAAGATTGGCAATTTCTCTGAGACATCCCACACACATCTCTAGTCAGTTGTAAATAAAAATCTAGGCTAGGAACAAGGTTCTGAGCTGGAGGTAAATGGTGAGGACCCACGCGTATTAGGCATGATTAGACAATAGCAGCACGGCAGCTCACTTTCATATGAAAGGACAATGTGCGCTTTGGAATTCTGGCTGTACTTTTTCTATTCAAAATAGAGTGGATAGCAAATAATTTTTGCAGCAAGAATGATTTCCCTGAGAGTTAATAAGCACTCTAAAAGAAATAAAAGATGTTCATGTTAGAGCATTTTGAGTGAATTTTAAGAATAAAAAAGGATTGATTTTTCTACAAAATTGTATTTTATATACACCATTTAAAACACTATATCTATATCTTAACACAACTATGTACACACCCAATTTAAGAAGGAATACAAGCAAGATAAGAGAAGAAACCAATGAGAGCTCTCAAGAACTTAAAGAATGACAGTGAATACAAAAGAAAATTAATTACTAATCAAATAGTATTTATATTACCAAAAAACCTAAAACCTTTTACAGTCTTGACTTGTGTATCGGCCTTGCCCACATAATACCATAATGAAAATCTCCATTTTTAAAAACAAGATCCAAATCTTTTTTTGTTTGTTTGTTTGTTTTTTAAAGATTGGCACCTGGGCTAACAACTGTTGCCAATCTTTTTTTTTTTTTCTGCTTTATCTCCCCCAAGCCCCCCCCACCACCCCCCCTTACACAGTTGTATATCTTAGTTGCATGTCCTTCTAGTTGTGGGATGTGGGACGCTGCCTCAACGTGGCCTGACAAGCGGTGCCATGTCCGTGCCCAGGATCTGAACCCTGGGCCGCCGCAGCAGAGCACGTGAACTTAACCACTCGGCCACGGAGCCGGGCCCAAGATCCAAATCTTTAAACTGCAACAAAATATTCAGTCTGTGCCTAAAGATGATAGAGTGTTTTTAATATTATTTTTTAAGTCAAGATAAAACAGACATTATATGTATAGGCATATATATGTCAGTAATATTAAGAAATTACATATTAAACAATAAAATGATTACTCAAAATATGAACCATCCTTCACAACATTAGTATTTGAAAATATCTTGAGCTGTAGTTTATTATTTCTAGATCTAGTACTGTTCAATATTTCTGTTTGATGGTTTGATCGTGCTCATTCATGAGCATTTTTTAAAACTTTTTAAAATATTGATATGGTTTATATTGACAAAATCCCCTATTTAAGTTATGCAAGATGGCCATAAAGTCTGGAAATGAAAGTAAATTAACTTGATAAATGATCATTGATATTATATTACATTACATGGTACATTCAATATGTTGTCTCATTAGAAAATGCACAGTTTGGTGTCTTGTGCAAAATTTTAATGAACATGGTACATTAATACAGCATTTTTATCAATACATGAAAATGTATCTGTTTGTTGATTCAGATAAGTTTTCTGTCTGATTTTCAGTCAATAAACATATGCTCTGGCATATTCCACTAGAAGTAAGCAAAAGGATTTTAATCTGTAAAATCAATCTATCAGTCACTTGGTCAATGTCCTGCTACACATAATTAAGAACATTTAGGAAACTAGTGACTCCCTCTTTTGTACACTTCTAGTCTCAAAGCAGATTATCAAGTAAAACTTTAACCTTCTCTCAGAAGTACTGTTCTATGGGGTATCAGTTAAATGTTTCCTAATGCCATCTCTAAAATAACGTGCACTGTCACATGCTCACAAATGAACCCTGTGCATATAAATCCTACAACATTCTCTCCAAAGAGGACAGAGAGAAAATCATGGAGGTGCCATAAATCACTCTTAAATCCTGTCAACAAATACATAGCAAATTCTGCGTGCTAGGCCCATAAAGTCAATGTTGAGTTAAAAGCATTTCTTTTCCCATTCTCATGAAGAATAAACTCTCATGGGGGAGACTTCTATTGTTTAACTCATACAGGAAATCTGAAGTTACAAGTGTGCTAAATGATGCAATGGAGAAGTGTGGGGTGCTTTAAAACCACTGTGAGAAGCAACCTGGACATATCAACATGACTCTGATTAAAGGGAGTCATGTAGATAAAGCAAAATCAAACCAGAAGCCACTGTCACACAGAGGAGGGGGTTATGCACATAAACACAGCAAAGATTGCAGAGCAGGAGCCACCCAAGAATAAAGAAAGTAGGAACAACAGGCACCAAACCCAAAGGCTCAAGGCACTGTCTCTATTTCTGAGGAAAGCCTCTCGGCACAATCGCTTCAAAATACATGAAAGCAGAGCTTCCACGGTGCTCTCCTGGCAGGCAGTGGGCACCATACAACACTAAGTATAGGTAATGGTTGTTTGCAGCATTATTTCAGTTTAAAAACAACTTAATCTGAAGTCAAAATACCTTTAAAATCCAATTAAGTTTAAAAAATGAAATAAAATATAAACTACTTTTTTAAATGTTCTAAATTAACAGTATTCTAGGAGTTGCAGATGGCATGATATAAGAGGAAGAACACATAATTTTAGGCATTGGACTATGGTTTAAAGGGCCAACTGGTCTCCATGTACATGTGTGTCTACGTTCCAGGAGCTCAAGGACCAGGTCTGAATCTCTGACATGGCCCAGTGCTCAGCAAAGTGCCAGGTAAGTGATAGGAGCTTGGGAAATATATTTGAATGGTTCAATGGACAAGTTATTTGCACCGGTTCTTAATTGGCAGTAAATTTCAGAGCCAATACTCAAACCCACATCAGTTTCCATCCAGTGTAAAGTGAAAACAGCTACCCTACCTATTTCTCTGTGATGGAAAATAGAATTCAATCATGCCTCGCTGGCCCAATTTATGTGACTGTATTAGGATCATGGAGATGTTACTGTATGAGAATGTGTTTTGTAAAATCTGAAACACTGGAAAAATGTAAGTAATTGAAAGATGGAAATGTAATAGATTCATATCACTCCTTTCAAAGTTAATGTCCATATTTTCTAGGAATAGAGAATTGGAAAAGAGTCTCATCTTAAACAGATTTTTTTCCGTTTATACAGGGAGGGTCTAAAACCTCGTGCATATTATTTCTTAAATGTTCACTTTTGTGTTGTAGGTTGTCAGTGAATGACTTTTTAATTTTAATGTAAACTCAGAAGAATACTGTATTTATTCAACACACTCTTTGCAAATTACTTTTTTCCAACCTATTCAAGCACCCCACAAAGAAGAAGAAAATTTGCATTTTGGAAACCTTAAAATGATGGTTTTATCTTTGCAACAAGATAAAAATATACACCAGTTTCCTGGGGTCAGTCCTGATCAATAGACATCTGACCTCTGAGAGCACCACAAACGGTGGAAGTTATTTTAAGTCATCTGCCATATTTTGACCAAAAGTCTCTCTCCTGGAGGCTTTAGTCAGTAAAGAGAGAATAATGCCACGCTTTGAAAGAAATATCTGACTAAATGTGGAGGAAATGCCTCAACTTCCTCGTCTAAAGCCACATAATACTTTTTTCTTATCCTTTCTAGATCTATAATTCTTCATTAGCCAGTCGTATAGAATTTGGATGTTAAAGAATTTGAAACATTCCTATGTAGCCATAAAAAAAGACACTATACATTGTAGATTCAATTTTTAATTTTAGAGTTAAGATTCAATTACACCATTTTTCACACATGCTGTTTGTTGGGATACAGTTTCAGGTGGGTATTATCAGATGATATAGACCACATTGCATGTGTACTACATGATCCACACCATCATTTCAAACTTTAATGTACACTCAAGTAACTGGGCATCTTGTTAAACTGCTGCTATAAATTCCATAGGTTTAGAGTAGGATCTAAGTGTCTGCATTTCTGACAAGTCCCCAGATGCTGCTGATGCTGTCAATTTACGGGCCACACTTCTGGAATCAAAGACCCACATCAACTCTCAATTCATTTCCAATGCTTAGACCTGAACTTAGTTCTCCTTGGGAGCTCTGATTTGGCTCCTTTTCAGCTCTGAGTTTCTCTCTAATTGCCACGTTACACCAATATGTTCAATGATAATGCTGCTGTCCGAATTTGCCTAGAGTTCATAAAATGCTTGGAGGGTTTTATTTTTACTATTTTTCTATATTTCATTATGTTCCACTTTACCAATTTGTGTCATAGATAATACTTTTAAAATGCAATCATAAACAACTAGCTGCTAGAAAGAAATCCTATTAAAATTGCCTGGTTTCCTATTATATTCTTACAAAATTGCATCAATTGTGGAGTTGTCATTTTTGACATAATAAAAAACAAAAACTAAATCTAGCTTTCATAGCTAAATGGATCAATTTATTGGAAAGGTGTTGGGGAATCAAAGAATTGGTGTGATTTGGGGCTAGATAGCAGGAAGCCCAGGTGAGGTCTCAGGCAGTCCCCTGGGTGGCAGCTTCTACCCCTCCAGTGTCTCTGAGCTCAATAGTGCAGCTCAATCTTTGTTGCACTGGCTGAAGACTCAGAGTCTTAGTAATAAGCTTCTGGTTGGCAGGGCTTAGGTCACCTGCCTGTCTTCCTCTCCCCAATATAAGAGCAGATGAAACATGGCCCCATCCTGGAAGTCCAGAGCAGGCAGCAGACCCAGGATATGGATTTCCTGCTGAGACAACACAAAACAGGGGACCCACCCCAACAAGGGAGTGGGGCTGCCAGATGAAGGGGATCAGTTTGGATACTCAGCAGCAGAAAAAGTAACAAATGTTGCTATACACAGGTAATCAAATGTTCTACTAAAGGATGTAACGTTGTCATACAACTGTCATTAAACAAATACCTCAGAAAACATACAATGCTAAAAAAGGGAAGAAAGTCAATCGTAGACACCTGTTTAAATGTTACAGGAGGCAGGTTTTCATAGTTAAGGAAAACCATCTCAGGTAAAACTTTTAATAGTTGTTTTTATTTTGTAACAATTACAGAATACACAAATGTTACATTTTCTCCTGAGATTTTTTCTCCATTTCAAACAAAATCCTTTTGTGTGACGTCTGGATGCTGTGATGTGGTGTGACCTGACTCCTTTTATAGCACTTTCTACTAACTTCAAGCCTGTTAAATGAACACTGTTTTCCCTTTTTAGTGAATATCAAAGAAAAGGAAAAGGAAAAGGTGGTTAATTCAGAAAATCCCAGAATCACCATGATATGGAGATACCATTTGTACATGAACAGCAAACAGTAGCATCATTTTGCTTCGAAGAAATACAAATTGAATATATATATATTTGTATTGTCAGTAGTTTCCTCCTTAAACAGAAACACTTCAGTTGTCTTTACCATGTCTAGTTATTTAAATTATTTTTTAATGTGGCAAAGGCCTTGGAATTAATCAGCCCCATCTGCAGACACAAAAGACATGACATAGGGAACAAAAAACGTCTGAGGACAAAACTAGTCTTCCTTTCACAGGCAATAGGGGAAATTAGTGTCATCACTAGGTTGAAGACATAAAGAGATTCAAAATTAAAAATCCTTTGAACGCTTCCAACAAGATTCCTATAATCAGCTGAAAGATAAGTAATGATCAAAGCCCTTTAAAACAGTATTGTTCACTCCATTAGAACTGTTTAAATGTACCCTACTATTCACCAGAAATTATACAAGATTACTGCAGAAGCTTTGCTATTGTTTCAGCAAGACATCCAGATGTTTTAAGGATGGCTTCCCCCACCAATGTAAGGTTATAAGCCAAGATACAAAAACAGCTGCAGTTATAAACCTTAATTACCAGGAACATCCCACCACATAGGTGCTCAATTGCCCTGACAAATTGATTTATCCTGAGGAGAGTGGGCTGGAGCTGGTGTCGGGGGCCTGGGAAGGCAGATGGGTAGAATCGTAACTTCATTCCTACATGGAATCAAATTTGGGCTAATTCTTCAAACAAAACCTTTCAAAGCCCCCGCTAACTTTGTATCTGGGATATGTTAACCTCCTAAAGGTTTCTTTTTCATTTAGTCCATGTTATCCCAGCTCCAGTAGATGGGTGAAAAGAGATAAGCACGTTTCTACACACCTCATTACCAGTGTTATTTTATGCAATCGCCCGGGGCTATTACACACAGCGGTCCCATGTTGGGATCTGAGAACATTCCCAAGCAGGAGTCCAGAATAATGAATGTTTGACAGATTTACTAAGTCTTTTATTCTCACTCCCTGATGCCCTGGGAGGTTTTAATAACAATATGGTTATTGCTTTTATTGATAACAATTTGGAGGGGACAACTTCTGTCTTCAAACATTTTGAAGGTTTCACACCATGTTCTTCATCCCCACTAACTGAAGATGGTAAAGGAATTAGCAGGATTTCAGAAACAATTTCTATCAGCCATTTTGAAAAAGTAGAGCAATTTCATGTTCTAGGCAATATCAGTTTAAATGTCACAGACAACACTGAGTCCAATGAGGCACAGAGGGAGATGTTGCAAGCTATATGTAATCTCTGAAGGCGTGTGAACCAAATCAAAACCCAGAAAGCTTGGGTTAAAATACAGTGCTTGTAGCATCAGATTTTCAACGTCCAGCCCAGCTCTGAATATGTTTAGCTCTAGATTTTTTCACCCTTCCACTCTTATCTTCATTCCCCAAATATCATATCATAGGTGCAGCAAGGATAAATGAACATACTTGCTATCCTTAGAGAATGCTGAAATTCAAAACCACGAATCATGTTACAGAAAATGGGGAAGTGCAATGCCACTGGGTTTGCCTTGGCATTGTGGAAATGGCTCTATGAGGCTCTACTATCCATATATTTAACAACTATACAACAATAATAAAATACTGCTTCCAGCCATGACTTCTGTTGGTCATCCCCCTGCAATCCCACATATGAACTCCAGGGGAAATGTAGGGTGAGAGCGTTGATTTTCTATAGTCCAAGACAATGATTGTTGAATATGAGTTGTATCAAAATCACCATCATGAGTCATTAACTCCAATAACCACAATAAATATAGTAACCGTAACTCACATTTACTGAGCACCCACTAAGCACTTCGGTAAATACTGCTCAAGCATCACCTCTTCCAAGAACACAAATATTTTAGAAAATCGGGATCTATAGAGTTGAGGCCCTGGCACTACCCAGATAATTTCAACTCATACTGTGGTTTGAAAACAACTGTGAATAAATGACTTTACTCTCCAACTAAGTTCCCAAACTCTGGGAATGAGTACTCATTGGTGAACGGAGGGTTTAAGATGTCGCAGGGGAAACCTGGCCCATCCTCCCCCAAACCCACAGGAGCTTTTAACAAATCATGGAAGAGTTTCTAAGGATTTCTTTGGAAGACTTTCATTTTCTTTTCTGCTCTGATATGGACTCCCACACTTCTCTGTTGTTAGGCTATATTTCTTAGTTCCTTAGAAACTTTTTTTTTTTAAAGATTTTATTTTTTCCTTTTTCTCCCCAAAACCCCTCGGTACATAGTTGTATATTCTTTGTTGTGGGTCCTTCTAGTTGTGGCATGTGGGACGCTGCCTCAGCGTGGTTTGATGAGCAGTGCCATGTCCGTGCCCAGGATTCGAACCAACGAAACACTGGGCCTCCTGCAGCAGAGCGCACGAACTTAACCACTCAGCCACGGGGCCAGCCCCGTTCCTTAGAAACTTTTGAGATACATTGGCCCAAGTTTACATCTGGTACCCTGTGGGTCCCAAACAGCCCTTGAGATTAGCATCCTTGTTATATGCAAACAAGATTCCAGGATGTTTATCTCTGACTTGTGGAGTTCTCTGCACTAAGCGAGGAGTAAGCTTTGGATGAAGATCTGTAGACTCTAAGTGCCTGGCAAAGTACTTATTAAAACTATTTTAAGAAACAATGACCTTTCAGGCCTTCAGTTATGCTAGTCCTTCCATTTGGAATGGCTCTCCATCAGTCTAACTGTTTGAGCTGGTGAAATTCGAATCATTTTTCCCGGGTCTTGAATCCTCTTATTATATTTTATAAACGAAATGTAAAAGATTCAGAAGAGTCAGAACAGACTATGATTTCCTCAAGGACAAACAATGATTTTGTTTATTTTTGTAACATCTATATCTAGCAAGCTTTTTTTTAAACAAAAGGTAGAATTTCAAAATATGCTTATTGAATGAATGACCAGAGCTTTCAAGAGTAACATCACATTTTTAGACTGTGGAAAGGTGCAAAAGTTGCTTTCATGGGTAGATTTCGTTGAGAAATTTGGATTTTTTTAAATCAATTTTTTTGTAACTATCAAAATCTAATTTTTAAATATAGCATATGGAACTTTGTTCTATTTAAATGATCTAATATCTAACTTAAAAAGATGGGTAATGAGTTAACTCTAGAGGTGGCTTACGCCTTTACTTAGACCACGATAGGATGACACATTGTGCAAAGTGTGTGGTCCCCATGAATGCCTTTCTTATCTAGACTTGAAAAGAATGCAGACAATGAGCAGGTTTCTTCTGTTGCATTGCGCTTTCCTGAAAATCACAGGTCATTTCTAGTTTTTATTTCACTGAAATATACCAACAACTTTCAACAACAGTTAAGTGATTGACTTTGATGTGTACCCTAAGCAACATGAAGACAGTTAGTGAAAGACCTTTCGTATAACATACTAAATAATCTGGCAAAAACACTGTGGTGGAAGCTGAAATTCTTTGGAGTAGAAGGTGCCTAGTGAAATTGGTAAGAAATATAAAGGGTTAACCAAGAAGGACTTTTTAAAACCACTTTTCCATGAGTAATCTTCCTAAAACCTAAAGGAACTGCTATTTTGCATGAAGTAAGTAGTACGTTTCACTGAAAGTGAGTTAAAGTGTTTTTTGGTATTTGTTCTATATGACAAACCACAGGCAACATGGATGGAGCTGGATTTTATTACATGCTCTTCACATTAGGCCCTGAAATTTTGATTTTGAGTCTTTAAATATACACGTAAGATAACTTTGTGATAGAAGACCAAACCATGTTAAAATCTGGTTAAAGCATGCCCTATCAAATGATTTTCCCCATATTCCATTTTAGCTTACTCATGTCAAACTCCTGCCTCCTAGTCATACTGGCAGGGGTAGCTTAATGAGATAAGAAGGAAAAAAGAAAGACAGAAACAAAGAAGAGAGGAAAGAGCCAATGGGCTAGATTGCTTTGGTAGCCCTGAACTGAAAATGTTTTTCTCAATATACATGTCTTCTAAGGACTATCATGTCAATCTGCCCTTATTCACTTTTATGTGAATCTTGTCTTTGAATATATCAAATATCAGCATTGGCAGCACACTTTGCATGCCCAATTTTGAAAGCCAAACTCTTCTGTTCATGACAACATTAAAATTTCCACACAAGCATTGTGTTCATAGTTGTAGATAATATAATCTGATTTTTTTCCTCCATAATGTATTTTGAAAAAAAAAATAAGGAAGAGGATAATGAGAGTTTTATCCCAGAATGAGGTCATCGTTTGATTACTTGGGTTGAATTCCAGCCACACCTAGGTATAGCAAACTCTATCCCATACCGTATGTCTGCATGCAATTTCTTTAGTCAATTTTCTAAGGAACAAGAAGCATCTGTCTTTTTCAGTCTCTTCACAGCATCCAACCCCATGGACAGATGTTTTCAAAACCACGTTGTCTGTGAACATTTAAAGGAATTCTGTATTTGCATAAACTCTGGGAATTCCAAGCTTCGTGCTTTCCATACTGTTTTAGTTTTTTAAATCAATATTTTTTTGTTCTGCACCCATCATTTTGTTTTACTCCTCATAAAGCAGACATTGTGTGCACACATCTGTTAAATCTGGGCTGCATTTATTACAGTTCTGTTCTTCCAGAAACAGGAAGGATTAATTACCACAGACCGGCTCTAGAAGCACCCCCGTGTTTCTTAACACACAAAATTAATTCAGAGTTGACAAAACTCTTTCAGACACAGCCTGCTTCCTGCTGATGACGCTTTATTAGCATATTCTTCCCAGAAAAAAAAATGCCTCATAGACCCTTTTTACCTCTCCTCTGAGTTCAATTTGTACAGCACTGAGTGACAGGCAGCAAAATGGCTTGAATATATCTAAGGCAAGTTGCCAAAGTCCTCCCGATAGAAGCACTTTGGAGCCTTTGTTCTGAGCACATTAAAGTCACAGAAGGTCCATGTACTGTAGACAGTGCGGGGCAGGCAGGATGTTCTCAGTAAGACAAAACAGCAGGTGATAAATGACATTAAATAACAGTGAGAATTTACCACAGACTAAATTAACTACTGGAGTGAAATGTTCTCAGCTCTAAGGCTATATTAACAGTGAATTTATAATTAGGCGATTATCATTCTTTTTAGTGTTTGAGGAAGTCTATATGTAAAAATGATGAAGACAGCTCTATTTGACTCTGGAGACACACTGCTGGAAGTGGTTCTAAAAATGCTGAAGAATAATTCTTCTTTCAGGCTATATAAAGTCATTTGTAAAAATAAGTGCTTGGAAGTGAATTAGATTGTTGGATATCTTACACACACACACACACACACACACACTCTTAAAAAATGGCAGCCTCAGAGAACAAACTGCCAGAAAGTCAAACTCTCCAAAATATAAACTTGAAAGTGTTCTCGAAATTAATGAGAAGTTAATTACTAGCACGAGAGTATTTTAAGGTGCACATTAATTTGTGTTTTTCTTTTTCCGTCAGAGACAGTATCCTTACACTATTCCATTTCTTTTCTAAATCTTAAGGAATTCCTTTGTGATCCTTGTCATGTTTGTGACCATAGAAGAGCATTTCACTTTGGATTTCACCCTAAAATCTCTGAGAATCCAAAGAATTGCAATATAATCTTTCAAAAGAAAGTGTCAGGAAAAGAGAACAAACTGCTACACTTATCATTGACTAGGTTCTCCTAAAATCATCACACAGCAATAGTTTGTCAAACACCCTTAAACAAAATACTATTAAAAATAGAATCTACAACAATCTTTAAATTTCTCGAAACCGCTTTGCTTTATGCACTATTTTTCTCTCCCAGAGCTATGCTTATGTCCCATGAATAGTGTTTCACAGTTTCCTGCCTATGCGTTAGAGTCCCTTCCTAAAGGGGGAACAGGTTCCAAATGGTGCCAGGAGCACATATGGGTCTTTGGTAGAATTCTCACCATGTTACATCTTGTGCACTTTCCATGAGGATTTCTTTTAAAGCTAGAACACTTCATTTTTGGCAACCAAGCCCTGTATGTCTAGACACATTATAGTGCTTGGTTACAATTGTATTTCCATAATAACTAGTATCCATTCATTCATAACTTTCTCAGAAAATCCTCCTCCTGGGCTTTAAACACTCCAGGCTTAGCCTTAGCCAAAAGGTGAATATTTGGAAAGTTTCTGTTAAATCCATTTTATCAGATATTGACTTATATGATTCAAAAAATCATTTTCCATATGTCCTCAAGAATTATTACCCAAAAACGTAAGCCATGAGGAGCCGACTTTTATAATTTAAAGTTTTGAATGTGACTAGTCCTTTGAGAAACAAGCTCAAAAGCTGGAATGAAAGGTTCAAATTTAAAACCAAAATTTTTCTATACATATGCATATTCCACTAAAGCATAAACACATGCACACACAACTCCATTTTTTCAATTCTTTTGGACATATGCCTATATTTTCTTCCACTTATGATTTTGTCTCAAAAAATTATTCATGAACTCTCAACTAAACTATTATAAGTTCAAGGCTAGTAGTCTAACCTCTACACATGGGGAAACTACAACATTTTCTAACTTTCTAATAGCGTGTTAAGTGTCCAGACAGCCTTGATTCTGTGCAATGCTTTGCATATAATAACTCTATGTGGCATCCAGAAGTGTGTGAGCTGCTTGTGCAGGTAACTCTTATGTGGATGATTTTTAAATCTGTACTAATTTTAGTTTTCCATTTTTTTAGACATAATCTAGAAAGATTATGAATACACCATGTGTATGAAATAATTAAATATAGCACTGGGGTCAATTTGTTCATTCCAATCCATTTCCTTTCTTCATATCCTCTCTGCCTCTTCTGGGCACCCAGTGCTCTGAGCTTCTTAAGAGAATATCTTTTATAATCCATTAACTAATGAGCACCAAGTTAATTACAATGCATCAGTCTTCTAAAATTGTTTTTATTTAATAGAATTACTCACAAAAGCAAGAGTAACTCAAAGTAAACAATAAAACCAATACTGTTCTGGTTAATTTTGATTATTTTTTATGTTTATCACGATATGACACAGGCACTAGGTAGTTTTTGGGGGGTTACTAAATATAAATAGAAAAGAAACACCTCCTAAGACTATTTCGTAGTAAGCTCAAAAATGATGTCACATTATAATGACTCATAGGATCATAAACCAAGTTGGACAAGTATAACTTCACTGAAGTATGGTAATTAAAAAAATTACCCATATCATATCATGCAAGGAAAAAAATGTAGAAAACAAACAAATGGATATGGCAAGCTTTCCTTCCAAAATCAAGAGGCTTTAGAACTTCTTGTCAGTGTGTAAGTTTTCTTTACTTTTATTATTAGAGGCAATTTCCATTCCTACATCTAAACTTAAAATATAATTGAGTAAAAATTACACTTAAAATGCATGTATTTGTTCTCTCTTATAAGACCAGGAATTACCTTATATTTTAATAACTAGCATTTACGTAACACCAACCAGTTCATGAAGCATTCCCCTATTCAAGAAATCACTTCATCCCCACAGGAACTTTGGGATGTATTCATCAGTGGTGTTACTTTACAACTGAGGTTAAGTGGTTTACCCAAACTCCTGCTTCTATAAATTCCCAGAAACAAGAGTCAGACCCAGGTCAGATCACAAATTCCACCATATCACACTAGCTCTATGTACCATTATTTTAAGGTACAACTGATAATAAACCTGAAATCATTCTTAAAAACTAGCTGTGGAGATTTCACTATGTGCCAGGCCATGCTGTGCAGTTTATGTTCATTATTTTAATTAGCATTCAAAGCAACAATGTGAGATAGCAGCTTTGTTTGTGGCGTCTTACAGATAAGAAATTTCTCGAGATTACAAAGCTAATAAATACCCGAATTGGGAATCAAACCCCAATTTCTCTGACCCCAGATTCTGTATACTCAGTGCTGATCTTCGGCGAATTACTTAAAATTATTGTAAACAATCTTCTTCATGGGCCTTCATGGACAATGCTTTAACCAAATTCTTGAAGTGAAGCTGTTTTGAGTAAATTGTTCTTTGTTGACTGCTCAGCACAGATAGGCTCCACGAGGTTTATCCTCTAGGTTCACATTGTCAAGGATCCCAGGGAAGTGAGATGTTATATATGGGGTGAAAGAATTCAAAGAGGGAATACAATGACCATGTAGATTTCACAGATGCATAATTACATCTCGGTATAAGTGTGAAGCTCCACAGATAGAACCTTCGAGAAAAGGCCAGTGTAGCGAAATGGTTGGGAATGATGCCACACTAACTCATCAAAGTCCATTCAAGGAGGAAATCATTCTGTAGGCATCTGTTTCGGGGTGAGTGTTACAGCATAGGAGGACACAAAATATAGGGCAGGCTATGGAGAGAAATTCTACGCGTGGGGATCATATCAAATGAGACTGTGAAGAATGAGGAATGAATGAATGAGAGTTTTAAAAATGGGATATCTCAGCCAGAAATGGATATCCTTGGAGTTAAGTAATGTTAAGTTGTGAGGAATAAAACGGAGTCTTTTGTGATCATTTATCCCTTCTGGATTGGATCATGCATAAGAGCAGGATTAGCTGAAAGTCAGAAAGGCTCGAAGCCAGAAAGATAGAGCTCTATGAGAAAGACATTTCATTAATCTAAATATATTAGCTAGCCAGGGTCTAGACGAGGACTTTATGGATAAGAAAGGGGTAATTTAACAAAACAGAACTCAGAATGGCCATAAGAGATTTAAGATAAGAAGCATCAAATTTAAATCCCATTTGCATTTGGGAATAAATGTAGTAAATTTTAATAATAAATAAAAACCATGGTAACTCATTCAAATTATTTGCCAGCCTGCTTCCCTTGTGGAGATTACAGAAAAAGTAAGATGAATGATAGTTGCTATTATTTCTATTCCCATGGCATAAAGCTACTCTATTTGCTGCATCGATGATCAAATTAATTTTCAAAAAGAGGAAGCAGATGAAAAGAAAAAAGGGATTTTATCAAATCTGTTCACAATGCTGATAGATTAAGATATTGATTTTTAATTTGAATGTAAACTCTGCATTCTACGAGCTATATCCACAGCATATTGGCTGCCTGGGTAAATAGTACTTAGGATGTAAGTCATTTCTAAAAGCTGGTTTTAGTATTTCAGGCTAATAACTGTGAGGCATTTCAAAATTGCATTAAAGTTATGAATTTTATAGCCCCCTATTTGTTTTTCACCATTCAGGTGAGCATTTTCAGGTTTTAGGGGCTTTTAATGCCTGTGTCTCAGACCCCAGACAGACCCCAGGCTCAGGCACTGGGTCACCAGGTTAGCACACGCAGTCTTCCATCATCCCTGTTGTGTACTTAAAGCCCCTTCCATTTTCTTCTCCTGACCCTGGATCTGGGAACTTAAATCTTTCAACTTAGTATAGGACTGCATGAGAGAGTGTTAAAGTTTCGTATACTGGGGACTCCTGCTGAGCACAACTCCGCTCTTCACAGTCTTCAGGTCTTCAGTGATGTTGAGCATGCGTGTCTGCCCGGCAGCTTTGGGCACCTCCGTGGAACATGCGGGAGGTTGCCAAACCTTCTGGCACATGTGCTGTCTCGGGGTCTGAAAGACACTGTGGAATCCCCTATAACTTGTTACTTATGTTTCCCCCTAAGAAATCCCACAAAATTACAGAGGAAATAATTCAGTCAATGTCATCTAAATTAAAGATAGTGAAACCAAGTATCAGAACAAATGGGCAATAATGGCAGTTTTGTATAATTTTTAGAAGAGTATGAAGGCCTTTGCATTGATCAGGGAACACCACACACACACACACACACACACACACGACATAGAGTGGCATTAATATATGTCCATTTTCTATCCAAAAAGAGAGGATGAGTTCAAGACATTGCCAATGTCAAACAAAAATAAATGTCAAAATTAAATGTTTTTCTTTAAAACTAACAAATAAAAAGGTTTTACCCAAGGGGCTGGCCCCGTGGCCGAGTGGTTAAGTTCTCGCGCTCCGCTGCAGGAGGCCCAGTGTTTCATCAGTTCGAGTCCTGGGCGCGGACATGGCACCACTCATCAAGCCACGCTGAGGCAGCATCCCACATGCCACAACTAGAAGGACCCACAACGAAGAATATACAACTATGTACCGGGGGGGCTTTGGGAAGAAAAAGGAAAAAAAAAAAAACAAAATCTTAAAAAAAAATAAAATAAAATAAGAAAGGTTTTACCCAAAAAGCACATTCACTGAAATACACATTGAAAAATTTGTTAAAATGCAAAAAAAAAAACCCCTCAAAATATTAAGTTTGTTAAATGATTTGTCTACGTACTAAATTTTATAATCTTAAAATTGCTGTCAATGCTCTACAAATAATAATACTTTATTTTTCATTGTATATACAAGAAAAGTACCCACATGCTGTTTGTGTTGATGTTGGTTTCCTAATCCTTAATTCTGTGTTAAACATTAAAAAAAGAAAGAAAGAAAGAAATAATTGGTGTGTTGGATCAAACCTATAGTTCAGAAAACCCAAAAGTGGGTTTTAGTATTCATTTTGTATATGGCATTATTAATCCTTAGAAATATACAGTATGATAAATAGTTTTGTTTTCTGTTTAACCTGAGAAAACAAAATCTAAAGGAAGTCAAAATGCTTGGCCAAGGTCACACAGAAAGGTCATTGTAGATGTTGGGGAGAACCCTGGTTTCCTGGGCTCCTGGGTCCATATTCACTAGATAAAGGCCTGCCTCGTTCCCAGAGCTCACTGGAGAGTTCCAGAGATGGGACCAGGCACAAGACTCAACCTTTGTTGGGCTCTCCAGTATGTCTCCATGCAAGTATAGTCAAGTTTGCTTTTTACATGATAAATTCAGTGGGTAGGCTGTTGTCCAGAACCACTGGGAACAAAGTGGGATGTTCTGAGTAGTTGGAGGCACACACATTAGGGGGCCCATATAGCCACAGAGCCAAAGCCTTATTCTCCAACATAACTTTTATTAGAAATAGCTCAGCTATTTTAATCCCAGCTCTCTGATCTCCTATGTCAATCTCTCAATTGGCTACAATTTTTGGAAGCAAGAAGAACATTGGGTGACTTCCCAAACCTTTCCCAAACCTCAATAATAAAGCTCAGACTAAACCCAGGTTTTGTGATTCAAATAAAGGTACCTTTAAGCTCTAAAATATGCTTTTAAGAATTAAGTGTTCTCTCAAGGCTTTAAGAAGACATATATGACCTCAAATTACATTTCCTATCTACTCACAGTTATTTATGGAACACATACTGTCATTTTATAATTAGGTATGAAATTCAAGTGTAAATATGGAAGTGATTTCTGGGTAAAATACTGATTCGAGCACAGGAATCTGTTTCATCCCTGTCTTTGCCAATCCTTCCCAGAAATAAAAGCAATTTTGGAGCGTGGGCAAAGGTGGGGAGGGCATTTAAAGAATGGTTTGATAATCTAGGCAAAGAGATTTTGGGAAGAACAAGAAGTTATTTTCAAGAATTACATGTCAATTGCCTCACATAGACAAAAATTACAACCCTTTCCTTATATAAATAAATTACTATTAAGATAATATTAAGATATTATTCCCTCTGCCCATCAAATAGCAAAGATTTTTAAAAGAGTTGGAAAGAGAGTGGAGAAATAGCATAAACTGTTACAAATTTTGTAATGTTGTTTTAATTACAAATTGACAGCTTTAAAATGTGCACATTATCTGATTTCCTTCTTTCAAGATGCATTCTATAGAAATAGTCTGAGATAAGTATGAATTGTATATATTTAAGGTATTTAAAAATTATCAATAATAAAAATGGGAAAAATCTATTATGCAGTTACTTAAGCATATAGAAGAACACACATATGAGAGAAGGTGGCAGCTTTTAAAGACTCTTGTAAAATAGTAGCTATTAAAAATAAAATAAAATTGTAGCTATTACTTTTGGAAAATATTTATAATGAAAAGTTAAGTTAAAAAAATCAAACTGTGATATAATACATCCTTTAATCTTCTTTTTACAAAACCAGTAAAACTTATACAGAGAATAAGAATAAGAATAAGAATAAGAATAAGAATAAGAATAAGAATAAGAATAAGAATAAGAATAAGAATACTGTTTTCCTTTTACTTTCCTGGGTTTTCTAAATATTCTGTGTTGACCATTTATTATTTGCGTAATTAGGAACATATTTCCCTTTAGCATTCAATAACTTTGTGGAAGGCACTTCCAGTTGGCCAGTATCTATCCATTCGCATATTCTTCCTTCCTAACAGATCCTTATTTTTTGCTTGAAGATGCCATGTGCCCAATTTAAAATATGCATCTGCTCCAAATCCCTTGCAGAAAGTTTCGCCACAAGGTATAGACAATAATATGTTACCAGAAGTGACCCTGGTTGCATATGCCTTTTGGGCTTTTCATTTTGCGTTTTGCTCTCTTAATCCTC
This sequence comes from Equus przewalskii, assembly GCF_037783145.1. NCBI lineage: Eukaryota > Metazoa > Chordata > Mammalia > Perissodactyla > Equidae > Equus > Equus przewalskii. The sequence goes on from NC_091846.1 coordinate 73,617,131, forward strand.
TGCAGTCCTGTCTGGAAGGCAAACATGATGTCTGGAGATGGAGCAGCCACATTGTTAATGTGAGAATGAAAAGCCCAAAGCTAAGCAAGAAATTAGAAGAAACTTGGGCCCTTGATAACTTCATCAAGCTGTTGTACAAGCTCTGTACCACCTACAATTCATGTTTCTTTTTACGTGAGAAAAAATAGCTCTCTACTTATGCAAATCACTCTGGACTAATTTGCTTTACATGCAACCAAAAGTAATCTTAACTGACACAAAGCAAAAGAAGAGGAAAATTAATCTACATTCTACTCTAAGTTGTAAATGATGATGGTAGAACATCCCTAAATCCAGTAGACATTTAAATTCAAGGGATCAAAAAAGTTGAAAGGCTACTGGAAGATCTCCAGCCTGGGGAATTTTCCTCAGCATCTTCACCATATTTCAACATTTTGGGTACCAAGAAATACTTGATGGGCATGCATTACTGTTCTTTTCAATCTCAACTTCAGACCCTTGGGGGATAAATACTACTCTACTTTCCCTTAATAGCTGACTGTCAAATATTACGCAATTGGATATATTTATCTTTCAGTCCAAAAGACTGAAAACAGGAATTTTATGTCAAGTGACTTTAAAAGCAACATTATATATTACCAAATAGAATTTTCAGGTTTAAAAGTAAGGTGATGAATAAAATACTGTCAAGAGAAAAGAGAATGTTGATGGCTGAACATGACTCATCCCAAAAGTAATTGAGGGACTCAGGCAAATAGGATTTATGCTTTTAATCTTTCTTAAGACATACTCTGCCTCTCTGTGTGATTCTTACCCTAGGTCATTTCAAATGTAATCCCTGATCCAGAAACCTCCATTTCTTTTTTTTTACCATACTAGAGTATTCAGACTAGCTTTCAGCAATATGTGTATTTAGTAGACCCTTCTAGACATGACTGAAAACACCCAGCACTAGAAGCTATTCCATTAAAATTCATGCATTTTTCTACACAATGACCAACAAACCATAACAAAATAGAAACTCCCCTCTCTGGAAGTGATCAGACAGGTTTAAAAAGAATATTTGATGGTATGCCAAGCCAGCACACTGCTGTGATTATAAAAGCAATGCCCACACCCCAAACAGCCAGACTTTTCTTCTCTGTTGTAGACCAGCTGCCTCCCACAGTGGACCTGATTTAGCACAAGATCAAAAATCTCCACTCCCCCTACATCAGTTCTGGGACATTTCACAGTGGCCCAGGACCCAGGGTAAACCATTGAAAAAGTGGTTCGGGACAATATCAAGAAGAAATTGAGAACTATGTTTTCCAGTATCATTAGAATTTTTCATATGCTACGCTGAACTGTGTACTACACTGAGATATAGAAATCTCACTGAAATGTTGAAAACAAGCTATCTGCTTCATAATTCATTCATACATTCACCCGTTGAGCAATTACCTATGGAGAGAATATTATAATTAAAACATTAGGATTAAAATATTATACTCAGCTTCGTATCCTGCTTCTGATACTAACATTAGATTTTATTGTTTTTATTGTTTGTTCAAACAGCTTTTCTTCCTCTAAACACCTTCATTTTACACCTGTTTTGTGAAACTATCTGACTAAGGTGAAACAAGCTGTCTTTACTCCATTCAATTCCACAGTTTTGCAACATCGCTATTTTAAATACCTAAACTGTATTTTCTGCTATTTTTGAACAACAAAGCCTTAATTTCTTCTGTATATGCTAATCAATCTGTAACACCATTACTATTTTATTGTGAAGGGATACAACATATACTTATATATAATTTTAATTAATATGTAATAATTAATCAGTTGGAATGGAATTTCAAGGTAATCCAGATGAAAGCACTATTTTGCAGCACATCAAAAAGCAGTGCTGGGGCCGGTCCTGTTGCATAGTGGTTAAGTTGGGTGTGCTCTGCTTTGGTGGCCCGGGTTCATGGGTTCAGATCCCAGGCATGGACCTACACTATTCTTCAGCCATGCTGTACTGGCACCCAACATACAAAATAGAGGAAGATTGACACAGATGTTAGCTAAGGGTCAATCTTCCTCAGCAAAAAGAGGAAGATTACCAACATATGTTGGTTCAGGGCCAATCTTCCTCAGTACAGAAAAAAGAAAGAAAATTAGTGCTTTCAACTCCTGGATGGATAACATAATTCTTAGAAAGGTAGTCACTGTACTGCATTGACGTGTACACCTGGTGGTTCTTATTCTGCCCTCCAGTGCCACAGAACATCTAAATGTTCTTTCATATAACAGCCCTGAGAGGTTTGAAAATAGCTCCTTCCACATCTGCCAATCCATCCCCACCCCAGTCTCAACTAGCTTATCTCCTTTTCAAGACAAACCTCAGTTCCTTCCAATGATCCTCATAGGCCATGCTCTCCTGACTCATCTTTATCCTTCTTCTCTGGAGGTGTTTTAGTTTGTCAAAGTCCCTCTTAATGAACGAACACCAATCGTAGGTGTGATGTGTTATACTGAGTCTCTATTCTTCAGAAGGTTGGTTTCACTCATATTTGAATTTTTGGCCTCCATCACTCTGTTGTCTCACACTGAGCTTTCAGTCAATTAATACTGTAGATCTTTCAAAGAAAGGCTGCTGTCAATTCCTGTTTAAGGCATCTCCAGTTTGGACTTAGCATGGGGTTTCATAATTCTATCTGCTGTACTTCACATCCTTTGGCTGATATTTTTCTCCACTTTTTCAAGATCATCTCAGCTTCTGAAACGTTTTAATATGAATCTGATAATTTCTTGACTCTGCTCAAAAACTTTAAAAACACCTAAGAATCCATCCAATTAAGGCGAAATATTCTTAGCCTAAGATTTAATTCCCTCCTACTGTTCCGTCACCTGATTTTTCCAGTCTCAATTCCAGAGCAGAAATTGCAGTTGTGAGTTGCACCTCTGTGGCCTGGGGTACTCCTCCCAGGCCCCTGGCAAAAAGGGGAAACAATCTGAACCACACGTTTTTCATTCTGCATCCTGTAAAATGTGTCTCTGTTTTTACGCGTTGGGACATGTGCTATTAATTATTACTGTATTTAAAATCTTTATCACACTTCAAGATATTGAAATACCGTTGATCTGAAAGACCAACCTCAACAAAGTTCCCTCTGATACATCAATGCTAGTGTGTCCTCTTCCATTAAAATCCCATCACACTGCACTTCCTTTATGGCAAAAGTTTTGCTCTAACTTATGGTACAGTTGATTTTTATACCTTGTTTTCTCCCTTCATCTTATATCTCAACTCTTAAACTATAAGATTCTTGAAAATCATGCTTGTTTCTTACTCATTTTGAACGTCAATGTTAACTCACACAAAGTATGTGTGCTCTATGGTTATTAGTTGTCTTCAGTTAAATTTGTGCTTCCCTTATCTTATGGTCTCTCATACATGAAGTCCAGCAGAAATCGATGTTTATGAAAAAGTCAAAGCAGTGTTATTCTATTTCGTAAATCATTTTAGAAATGATTGAGTTCTCATTTAAAATGAAAACAAAAAAAAATTCTTCTTTGAAATTTGAAATTGTAAAAAATATAAGAGAAAAAGTCATGCTGTAGAATGTATGCCACGGGCAAAATAATGACCAATAAAACAAATGAAGAAGGCCATGCAGTCCCAAAAGGATGGCAATGCTCTATATTTTCTGGGTTTAAGAAGTAGAAGCAAATCAACCTGCTTCCTGGAGACCCAATTCCCTCTTTGAACTTAATTTGTGTTGTGGCATTGCGGGATGTCTAACGGCCATCTTTTCACTAGTACTAAGCCAGATCAACCAATGCATCCCTATCAGAATCTCTTCAGTGATCTGGGGAGATAGGAAGCAGAAGTGATGAGCATTAAGTTCCATTTGGCTATTTCAGTATGAAAATGTGGGTAAAGTCTATGTCCAGATTCACCTAAAGTAAAATATGATAGCTTCTCTTCGTCTTCTGGCAGTGTCTCTCAGTGCAATCAATTTCTTACACTGCTACTATATAAATGTGCTTAAGTCATAACTGCATGAACTTCAATATTTGTGTTTACATATGCAATCCACTTATACGTGTTAGCAATGTGGAAAAAGTCCTAATGGAGACTAAATCTCTATGCTCCCTTGAGAATTTCAGGAAACCAGAACAAGGCATCAAGACACTTACTTACCTAAAAGACCTGAGGTAACGTGAATTAAATAATAAAAAATAGAAAAGAGATGTTGGAAGATTTGCAACAAATAAGGAATCAACATAAATGAATAAGAAAAAGGGAAAGTAGTGAGATTACATGTGATCTGAGATTCTTCCTGTGTATTTACATCATTTGAAATACCACAGTAACATAGACATACTTACCACTGACATTCTTTGCAACAGCATGAATAAGACGCATAAATAATAGATGACATCAGATCAGCAAGAGTGATGTCCTGGTAAATTAGTAAGGCTGAGACACCAGCACAACCTTAATGGCCTAATGTATCTATCAATTCCATCTCTTCAGTGACAAGTTTTGTTTTTTAATTTTTCTCTTTTCCTGAAATATGCTTTGCATTATTAGTAAAAGCAGTATCCCTTACGTATTGTTTTCCTACAAAACGATCTTTAGGTTCAATTCAAAAGTATTATGAATGAGACATGCATTGATTACCTCACTACGTAGTACCCATGCACTGGTACATCAGATGTGTTTTAGATATGTATTGATTACATCACTATGCAGCCTACCAAAATGCATTAACAAAATGAAAGTGTTAACGTGACTGAAGCTTGACTAAACTAAGCAGGATTTGCATAGTTTCTTAAAGTAAATAAATGGAAATAATGCAGCATGCACATAATGTGGTTACCCCATAATTCAACATCTATTTTAAGTCTAGCAATATTTAATCAAAAGTGATTAAAATGTAAGATTAGATGTTATCTCAAGACATTGCTGAAAACATCAAAAGGTATTTTTTGCTTTATGTTAACTTTGACAATTCTTTACATGATTTTCCTTCCATATCACATTTCTTTAGTTCAGTTACAAATACTTTACAAATAACTATATGAAAAATCATCATAATAAATTATTTTCCCAAATATTTTATTTCCCCAACACAGAGCATTTCTATAAAGCCTATTAAAGATTAAATATTGAGGAGTATTTGTAAACTGAGACAGAGAGAGAACATCACATTAGGAAATTGGTAACAAATATTTAGTTTACAGTGCGGTTAAAAGATACACGAAATTTCTTTGAGCAAACATACAGTTAGCTTATATTCTAAGAATACTTACTTAAGCAATTCTTATGTTAAAATATTCATTTTACAATTTTTCAAGTCTGACAAATTAGTGCACCACTTTCAAGGTATATGATTGAATTAAAATATGAGGCTGACTACTTTAAACAATGGTTTGAGAAAAGAAGCATGAAAATGTCTATTTTCAAACCAAATTTTATTCTTACATTGTATTGCAAAGTTTTCCATTGACTCAGAAAACTTAAACTAGCGTAAAGGGCAAGTCTTGTGTATTTTAGGACTAAGATCATATCTATAATACTATAACTAATAAGCATCAGAAGAAAAATCACTCTATCCAATATTATGAGACGTGTAAATACAGTAGGTCTATCAAATATAAATCTAGAAATATTTAATGAAACAAAAGAAATATTCTAATTCAACACTGATTATATCCACATGCATATAAATACATGAGCTATTTTTAAGGTTAGCCAAAAGTATCATAAAAGCAAATAAATCTTATGTAAGTATACTTTAATATCTCTAGGGCATTGTTAATGGCAGCAGAAAATTTGTGAGTGCAATAAAAAATTAAAGCAGTATGATATAGTTTAGACATGAATATTTTGCTTTGTCATTGAATATCTTATGAATGTGAGCAGAAAGTTATGTCTTATAATTATTCTAGCAAGTGCCTCAGAAAAAAGATGGATTTTAATTTCATAAAACATCTTCCTCCAAAGTATTCGGTCCATCTAAGCTCAAAGTAGAATACTGACCTTCAAATATTCAGGCATTTAAATGAATAGAAATTTATAAGAATAATTATTAAGTGAAATTAACCCAAAAAGCAAGTGGTAGGATATACTCTGCATGTGCTGTTTTTAAAATAGTTAATATTTGTATGTTGCGTCATCTGCCCCCCTTGAAACCGTTGTTACCCAGAAGGAAACCTACCTCTGGGCAGAGGTCCTACTGCACTGCTAGTCATGCATCTAAGGGCAAGCCACAGTGAGAACACTTTTCTCCTTCTTGTAGAAATTCATACTGGGAGCAAGCCCCATTGTGCAGAGTGTATATTTATGCTCTCCCACTGGTCTGATCCCTCTAAGTTAACAGGCTTCTTAGAGTTTGTTGTTATTTCTTTCTTCCAGTTTGTGGACATTGCTTTCACAGAAGGGAGGAATCACAATCTATGTCTTTTTGAATGCAGTGGTATCTATACCAGTGAATATCGATCCTGACTTTATCTTAAAATAACTTGGGAAGATCGTTGTTTTAAAAACTGATGCCAGGACCATAACATTGGAGAATCTGTTTCAATTGGTTTGGAAACAGTACTAGGTCATCAGTATGCTGTAAAATCTCCTCAAGTGAACCAAATTGCAGCCAGAGTTGAAAACCACTGATATATACAATTCCCAGTACAAACAGATGCCTTGGAAAAACTACTAGGCCTATGAAAAGATAATAAAACAAATTACCTTAAAGAATCAGAAGAAAGAGCTCTTGCCAAAACATATCTCCTGCAAAAATAAGGAATAAATTTGAAAATTGATTTAAGATCTTTCTCAACAAGATTCTAGAATCTATAGTATCAATTAAACAATGGTTTATCCTTCAGATAGGGAGAGTGAAGAAATCTATAAAATTACAACCAGATATCAAGTTTGTATAATTATCACTGTTGTTTTCAAAACTTCAACAATAAGGCATGCATTATGTTTAGATTTATAAAGAGTCAGATGTTTAATATCAGGAACATTTTCATCTACATAGTATGGAAAATGTTATGAATGCAAAAATATTTCAAAAACTTAAAATAATGGAAAATGTTAGGAAGCAAGAGACAAATGAATCTATACTAAATATTCAAACCTCAAATAATAATTCATCTATATTTTTTTCAAAGAGAAGTAATTTTATAGTAGAGTTATTATTGTTCAAATTGCCATGGAGATTGGCGATGGAGAAAAGGAAATATAGCATTGACCTATAATACAATTCTCTGACTGTATCTAAATATGGCCACTTTTCCTTTGTTCACCTGCCAATCCTTGCAGTCTGCTTCTTACTTTTGCACGAGACTTTATGCCACGGGAGTCCCATTTCTCTCTACAAAAACCAGAGTATGCAGTCTGGTTAAATTCTTTTAAATAAAGAGAAGGTGGATAATTCTGAGGAAAGATGTTGTGAGAACATCATAAGTTATTTCTATAAATTTGTTCTAGCCTTCTGCAAAGATGTCTGCATCACAAACAAGAGTAACTGTGCACTTTTGAAATGGAAATACAACAGATACCACCTTTTTCTGATTTTGTGAAACCCAGAGTCTTCTGTCAGTCTACAGAGAGGAATTGTACTGAGTTGAAATGACGACGAAGTTGTCCCATTCCCGCTTCACAGGATGCCGCGGATATTTCCCAGTTCATTATTCAAAAGTTCTCCTCCCCAAAATATGTTATTTGTCTAATTTCTAAAAGTGTTTCTCTTGAATTTAATAATAAATGTTTAAACATCAAATTACATACTTTTATTACCTGTCATTTAATAAATATGCATTTTACATGGATATTAAATTAAAGAACTTCCAGTTTTACAAGTGACCCTAAAAAACAGTGACTCACCCCTGTCATTTATTTCAAGAAAAAGTTCACAGTAGTTTAGGACCATTTAGACTTGCTTTCAGCACAGTCTCTATCTCAAAGTCTTATGACACGATATATTCCTGTGTTTTAACAGTTGATTTGAAATAAACAGTTATAACATTATGATTTTAAAGGTGAAGAAACATAAATTGAATAACATTAATTCACTCATTCTATGTGATCATTTTAAATTTTTATTTCTGTTTATTTATTTTTTTTTTTGAGGAAGATTAGCCCTGAGGTAACATGGGCTGCCAATCCTCCTCTTTTTGCTGAGGAAGACTGGCCCTGACCTAACCTCCATGCTCATGTTCCTCTACTTTATGTGGCACACCTGCCACAGCATGGCTTGACAATAGGATCACAGGTAAGCCCACAGGATCGGAACTGGTGAACCCTGGGCCGCCGAAGCAGAACATGTGAACTTAACCGCTGTGCCACCAGGCTGGCCCTGTTTAAATTTTTTTAACTGCAGAGAGATTTGACAGCCAGTAGAATCAACCTCAAAGAAACAAAAATATTGACAGTATGTAATTTCTGGAATTTATTGTGCAATGTAATTTTCATGATTCTCTGCCAAACAGCCATCTGTTTAAGATTTTTCTTACTATATATAATTCATATATGCTCTTTCAGAAGAAATACATTTTTGAAACTAAAATTAATAAAAAGGGTTTGTTGTTTAATTCTAAGTGAGAATAAATTGACAAGTTTAACTATTTTCTATTGAAAATACATATGTGAAGAAGACTAATTTGACAAAATTATTTGCACCATATATTGGATGCCGAATCAGAGCATATACAGTCTTCTGAAGAAACTTGCCCCAGTCCTGCAAGATATAACTGTATATGTGAGCTGGTGCTGTAACTGAGTCTTCAAATGGTCCTACCATTCTACCAAGTCAGCTGCCTCAGCTTAGTGGAGGCCGTGATAAGACCAGTGAATTCCATGAGCATGGACCCATTGCCACACTTCTTTCACTGTGAAGTATGTTCCTTGATCAGAAGCAATGGTGTGGAATATCATGAAAGTCACAAGAAGTCCAATGTAATCAACCTGCCACCAGGTGCCATATTGGAGACTCGGTATTGATCCCTGCTGCTGGCAGATTGGGCACTCAGCAGTAGCCATAGCCAGGTCAGCCTTGGTAAGTGAAAGTCCATGCATTACCTCCATCCCTGCCACCAAGGCCACTTTGGTCATGAGCCCACTGGGCTATGACAGAAACGGCTGGAGGAAGAGACTGACTAGTATCCAAGGAATGGGTCATCGTATCCACTTGATTATTAAAATCATCCTCTGCTGACGTCACCCTTTGGTGACCTCATTAATTTCATCAAAAATATTCAATTTAAGAACTTAAAAATTACTTATATTAAACACAAAAATATAGACCATCAAGGCAACTTTTATTTTAATAAAATTAAATAGTAATACATTCTATTTATTCGAAGAACTTTCAGCCTCATTCAGAGAGTTCGTTCTTCTCAAAGTTCACGTAGATGAAGTTTGAGAGAACTTGGGTTAGGACAAATGTGTCCTGATACTCAGAGTATTATTCTCTTTCAAAAATTTTTAAAGCTAGTGAGGAAGTTTAAATTTCAACTTCAAGGTCAAGGAGTTGTAGCTGGAAATCCAGCTTGATACTTATCATTGATCTTTCCCATTGTGTCCAGTTATTGTCATTTCATCCAGGAAGGGGCTCTGGTCTAATTTTCTAAACTTAAATATCTTTTTCAAGAAGTCTGTAGAATAACAATGACCATTTACTGAGTACTTCCTTTGCATTGGTCATTGTGACAGGGATTTCATATATTATCTCTTTTATTCCACACAATGAATCTATAATGTAGGTATAGATTCTATTATGAAGAAAATGAGACTGAAAAGGTTGAGTAACTTGCCCAAAATAATGCAGGAAATAAGTAGAACCAGAAGCCCATTTCATTTGTGTCTGTCTGCAAAGTCTATGTTCTTAAGTGTTATGTTACATTGCTTCCCACTGTTATAATTCCATTTTACAAAATTCTCATTCCATGACCACTTTTTTCAAAGGTGTGTGTGGTATGTACGGATATGTACTCCATAAGTGGCACATATGGATGTGTATTTGTGTTCGTATTCATATTTGTAACATGGTAACCTAGAAAATGGCTATTAAACTCCCTGGCACAAAGTGCACATGAAGGCTAATAGTAGACCCCATCATCAAGCACTAGCCTAGTGATTTTCACACATATTAGACGCTTTATTGCTCATTACAACCATGAACGATAAGATTTATTGCCCCCTTTTCCCAGATCAATAAATTGAGTTTAAAGAATTAAGGTAATTTGCCCTAGCAGACATAGCTAATAATTAGAAGATGTGAGATCTCGGCCAAGTCTGTTAATCCAGAGCTCCTGCACTTTCCGTGATAACACACTACCTGTCTAGGGATCCACTATCCTGCGATCTAAACACCAAAAGTTTCTCGCCACTGAAAAGTTACTCTTCTATGTCTCAAATTGCAGGATACAATGAGATTTTAAAGCCAAATTCACTAGAATGGGTCTTGTACCTTCTCCTGAGCTCCCTGCAGCAAAGACTCAGTGAAATGTCAAGGCTGCAGTCAGGCAATATCAGCCAAAAAGTACTTCTCTTCCTGGACACAGTTAGCAAAACCAAAAACACATGATAATGGAAAATCTGTAAGCCCGTTCTTAAAGTTTTTATTTAATCTTTACATCACTATAAAGAAGTTTTCAAAAAAACTATTTCTGGGGCCAGCCTGGTGGCTCAGTGGTTAAGTTTGCACGTTCCACTTTGGTGGCCTGGGGTTCCCCGGTTCAGAACCTGGGTGTAGACCTACCCACTGCTTGTCCAGCCATGCTGGGGCAGTCGTCCCACATATAAAGTACAGGAAGATGGGCACGGATGTTAGCTCAGGGCAGGTCATCCTCAGCAAAAAGAGGAGGATTGGCGGCAGATGTTAGCTCAGGGCTAATCTTCCTCAAAACAAAAAACTATTTCTTTATTTGTGGTTTACAGGGAAAAAATTATGCTAAGTTGCTAGCACTAAGATTTTATAAGAAATGTTATGAATGGATAATACCAGTAACTATAACCATGGGTTATTATTTATTCTAAATCCTAAGATTAATACACACTTCTAAGTAGAATGATTTTTTTATAATTTTAGCAGTCTAAGTTTTTTCAAAATCTATATCTTCTTTCAATTAAGAAAATCTATTAGAAATACATCTTTGCATCAGCTACATGTTTTTACTCTTAATTTTAAATACTTAGGGTAAGATTCTTAACAAATACACCTGGAACACTAAGAAAGTTGGCATGATATTGCTACTACACATTATCAGATGTACCTCAGCTATAAAGACTTTTAAGAAGTATTTTATATACAAATGCCTCAATAACAGAATTTCTGGAACCACTAGAAGCAAGAATCAAAGCAAATTTAGTGAATTCTCAATGAGTAAAAACATGATCAAGCCATTTTCCCTCTGAAACGACTTACTGAGATCTTTTGTTGCCCGTATTATGTGCCTTTCTCTCCTTGAGTCTTTCTTGGTCTGGACAATTTTCTTTGGGACCTGAAGGTACTTGGGGTGATGTGGTTGGAAGTGGTACATCAGTTCATTTCTTTGACCAATATTTATTGCCAACCACTGTGTTGAGTTCTGGGGTGACAATGGTAAGCAAACAGCAGACATAGCCTCCATCCTAATGGAATGAACAATATATTGCCAGGAATTCAGCTCAAGTTGAGACACCCTCCTATAGCTTCATTTCTCTGAGCTTTTTTTTTTTAATTCTTAGATAATACTGATTAGCTAGCCAAACTCTGAGCACTATTTGTATAAAGAATCGTGGTAGATCTTGGCATGAGCTCTCCAGGGATAATATCTTTAGAAATCCCACCTGTAAGATAGGGAGGACAGCGGGAGTCAGTGAGGCTTCCATTATGCAAATCACGGTAGTGCGTGGGTAGGTTTGGAACATAAACTCCTTTTCATGTGGTCATGCTTCCTCAAGGCACCACCCGTCAACAAAGGTTTGGCGAGAATTGCTCCGAGGTTTGGAAGAGAATCAACAAAGCCTAGATTCTGGAAAGAGCTATCGTTCCAGTGAGCAAATGGAATAGCTGACAGAGAAATTGCTTCATTTACTCCTTGATAACTATGGAGGAACTCAGGGTTGGCTCCTCCATGCCTTCTGTATCTGGCAGCAACATAAAGTTCAGTTTTCACAAACTGCAAATCTCAAGCTAATGAACACATCTTTCCTTGGGCAGTATTGGATAAGACGCAGGCATGTATATTTGGGAATTCTAGTTGGGACAGGTAGACGAAGGCGAAAAACCTACTCTCACATCAAAAGGCAAGACTCTATCTTAACTGTTTTAAGTACAGGTAGAATAGAAAGCTGACACTATCAGATGTAGCTCAGAATGCACCTTAAGGGTTCATTAAGTTACAATGTGTCATTTTGTTGATACATGAACATGAATTTTTTATACGACGAGACGGTGTGCAGAAGTTCGTCACCTCACTAATATGTGAAAAGACTCTCCATCACATGGATCTTAAACTGCTTTTCTTGATAATGACACACACATATTAATAATGTGTTTTTCTGTGTGAAAAATCTTCTAAATTGCTAGTTATGGTGATGGCAGTTAAGGAAAGGTAAAACTTCCTGTGAAAGTATTGCTTCTGGGGCATAAAATAGACAGTTAGATTAAATAAAGTAGCATCTCATCTTGTATTTATGGAATCATCAAGTGTCTGAAGGGATTACTTTGAATCTTTAATTACATTTTATTGCACTTTATGAAGTAAATTAAATACAGTAATGTTAAGCACAAATTTGGTGATTTACAAAGTACATATACAGTTCATAAATACCTAGGATCTTCAGTACAGATTCTTTATAAAAGTGCAAGTGCATTACTTTGCTTGTAATTATATTTCTTCTACATTGTTATTTTTTCTAACAAGAAAGAAAAATAATGGAATAACTACATAAGCCATAATGTAACAGGAAAGAAGTCAGCAGGATGTTAAAAATTCCTAGGCCTCTCTAGGACTTTAAATATTCGTTTGATTTCCATAAAAAGTCTTTAAAATTTTGTAGACAGATGATGTGCACAAAAGAAAAGATTGACATTAGTCACTAAGCCTGGAAAGCTTAACATACAAAATGTGAAATTCACATAAGACGACCCACAAATTACATTTTTGACTGTGTATCATAATTCTTTGTTCTTTTTTTGTTTACACTGCATGTGCTCCCTTATCTCACAATTGCTTTTTGGCACCCTATTCAGGCCAGACTTTTTCAGCACCCCACTCACTTAACACATTCTTCCCTGATCTCCAAACAAAGGCGCCCCTTCCCACCACTTGGCTACTAAATTCCTTAAGGGAACTCTTTGAGTAATTAGAAAATGTAAAAAGTATTACTTTACTGGAAGTTTATCAGTTGACAGTTTCATAAACAAGAGAGAGAGCCAATATTCAAAGGAATGTTTACCATCACTTCCTTGCCATTTTATTTGGCTTGGCCAATTTTAAACCATATCTCGCTGTGTGTAGGGAATGGACTCTATATAGCAAGTACTTTCCATGACCGTGTTTGTAGATCTTAACATCAGTGTAAGTGGATTCCTCATATGAGAATCAACACAGTCCCTCTTAAAACAAACGAGGGGAATGACTGCTTCCACAGATTCTTTCTGTCTGGTCAGGAAAATGTCTGGAGATAAAACTACCGTGAGATAATTGTTTCTATGATAAGCATACGGATGACAGCTTAACAGTGCTTTGAGAAAGAACAGATATGTATCTCCGTTAAGCAGATATATGACATTGATATTTTTATCAGCCATTTCCTTTAGTATTTTACTCAAAATGCACTCAGCTGTTAACTTCCTAGCCAGAAAACATTCAAATGAATAGAGATAATCCTTAGGCACTTGAAGCCCACTTTAGCCACTGAACTACAAGCAGCTCACCGCTGGCCTAGATGTCTGGGGTCTGCTCTGTGGGATTTTCTACATACCAGTTCTTTTTTCTAGTTGGAAAAAATAATTAAAGTACAGCAACTTGGGCTATGATTATAATTAATAAATTCTATTATTAAATTAATAAATTCTACCATCCTTCACAGTTCGGTGATTAAAGTCAGCCATGTCAGCTCAATGAATATACAATAGGGAACGCTTACCTGAGACTTTATTGAAACCATAAAGAGTAGGTATAGGCATTACAGAGAAACCTTCAATCCTGAAGGCCGTGGGAAGGGAAGCTGGAAGGATGAGGAGAATATTATGTCGTGTTGCAGAAGGAAGAGAATTCTGGTTAAACTGAAACCAATGGGGTTTTTGTATGGATGAGTGGCATTTGTGATGCTTTTCCACACAGTATCCTATTTAGTCAGTAACCTAATATCCACAGAGTTTTAGGTGGAGACATTTTATACTTTACAAAATTTAAAATACATGTAAAAAAAAATATATATATATATACTGGTCTGTAGAGTGTGGTGAGTAAATTCCAATGACATTTCAAACCTAACGTGTTTGAGTAACTGTAATCACAACAGAAACGTTCTCTGTTCCCCTCCACAAGCTTCTTGTGGCCCTTGAGTGTGAAGCTCCTCCTGGAGAGCTAACAATCCGTGAAGCCACAGATGCAAAACTGCCATCAGGAGTTTGGAAGTCATGATGATGCTTTTGTTATCACAATCCATGGACTCGGGAAAATAGCTGTCCCCACTGGGTCCAATTCACAAGGACATGGGAGCACGTTACTCCTCCAGTCATGATGATGGAGCAGAAATGTGTGTCAAGCTTTGTGAATTGATAGCAGCTGTACATAAATCAGCCATATGTTACCACAAGTAGGCTAGGACCTACAGATATAGGTATAGTTACATACACAGTTATGGATATGGTTATCGATATGGATACAGGTATAGATACAGATGGATAAGTACTAATATAGGTATAGAATAAGGAAAGAGAATCCAAAGCAATTACATACTTTCTTTCTTGGAGACGTGTGCACTATGTTAGTTATCTCATCACTGACCTCATTGTCCCCAGTTGTTTCAAAATACTCGTCATCAAATAATCCTTCTCAATTGAATGATTTTACCTCATTCCAAAAATTTGCCCACTGCTGTCATCGTTCTTTACAAAACCCATTCTTAAACTTCATTCCACAGGAAATGTAAGGCTCCTAACACTTCGAGTTGCATCATTTACATCTTCCTCTAGAAATAAGTTAACTTGTCCACATTGGGATTTCCTTCGCTATTGTGGAGAAAAAAGGAATTTACAGAGAGCTTTGATCCTTCCCTAAAAGTCAAGTGCCTAATAAAGAAACTTTTATTAAATTATTGTATAAATTTTAAATATACACAAACATAGAAAAGGGATAATAATAAACCTCCATATGTGCGTTACCCAGATAAGTCATTTATCAGGATTTTGCATACCTGCTTCGTTTATCTTTTTGTTTTGTTGCTGAAGTAAAAGGTAATTCTCATGTCATCTCTACTCTTGTACTCCAGTAACAGAGACACATTTTACAGAAAATATAGATGAAATTAATTCATGTTTATTTCAGCATTTTTAGGAATAGCAAAACGTGAAAACAGTGACATAAACAAACTAAAAACTAATTAGTAAGGGAAGAACAAAGTAATTTAGGTCTATCCATCTATCAGAATTCTATATAGCTATTAATAAAATGTGGTAGACCTGTGCATGCAGTCATATTATTAAGAGAAAGGTATTTTTATATATTATATATTATATATTGAGTGTATTATACATGCATAAGTACATATATAATGGATATATAATGTATTGTAATTTTTTTTTCTTTTAAAGAAAAATGAAAAACTATAAATACTGGTTGTCTTGGGAGAAGGAACTGGAGGAATATGGAAGGGGGCTTCATATTCTGTGATGTTTATAATTCTATACTACTTGAATTCTTGTCACGTACAAGCATTGTCCTTATTTAAAAAGTAAAATCACTCTGAATTAAGATTGCCTGTGCTAAAATCCCCGCTTATCCACTTCTCGGTTGTACGATCTTGAAGAGTAACTTTCCCTCTGGAGGCATCAGTTTCCTCCCACATGAATGGTTATTCATTAGTACCTACCTTACACAATTATATGATGACTGGCACAAGGTAAGAGTCAATAAATGTTACTTTTTCTTGGTATTCTTAAAGTAATTCTTTGTGTAACTTCATTCACCTATATAAATGTTTGCTCTAAATTTTTAAATAGTGCATATTATATTTAAAGTATGATGAATATTTTATTCTAATAATGTTTCTAAAAGTAATTATCTATGCATGTCATAAAAACATAATGAAGTAGCCATTGGATAATGGAAGTTTAAAAAACAAACTTTTAATATTTCATTCTAAAAAATCTCACCTATTGTTTTACACAGAGTCATGTCTTGAGAGCTTTAGAATGCTGGAGTGCATTTTGTCATTAAGAATATAACCATACTTGATGCTAGAATTTCCCAAGTATCATACATTGTGTGTACATTCAACAAATATCTTCTAATCAACTACTACAATATAGTAGTAGAAAATACAATATAGTAGTAGAAAAAGTACAATATAGGTAGGAAAATAAATTGGAGCTATGACACATTAAAAAAAAAAAAAAAGGCTAGCCCCTGCCCTCAAGGGGTTTGAGGTAGAGAAAGGATAATCCAGGACATGCTTTTCCTGAATCGGTATAACCACTGAAATGCCATCTGACCAGTGAGAATGACATCAGCACCCAAATAGTCCCTTTATCTCACAGTGAGAAGGGTATTTCTCATTAAACATAATATCGGTGGCTCGTGATTAAAACATATCTACAATATAATTAGTGTAAGAACAATAATATAATGAAGAGATCTAAATTACTAGCATTCTGGTGAATTGTAAAGCCATAAAACATTTTAAACAATATTGTTATTAAAGATATTGATGCATGCCTTGGTCATGGGGAAACAGCTATATTTAATAGCATGAAGAGCAATAAAATCCCCTTAAGGTAAGGAGAACAAATATTAACTATACCATCAAACTTCTTCTTTAGCACAATGATATTACAATGATTTGAAGTCCTCATTTTACACCTTGAGTAACAATGAAAGACCGAAGTGGAGCAGGCACCTGCCTCATCGGTTGTCCTCTGAAGTCCCACATTCTCAGACATGACAAATTCTAAGAATAATGTTTCCCCAGCAGTGAGATCAACCTGGTGGCATGAGACTCATCTGAAAGGTTTTGTGGATGAGGGCACTAATTTTAGATGACCTCGTTTATTACAAAGAGGCACGAGAAAGATTATGCTTGTTTACACCAAGTTTGAATGTTTTCCTGCCATCTGTACAAACACAATTTAATGATTTGGGGCTAAAAGGAAGAGGAGGCAGGGAGGGGGGAGGAGGATTGAGGAAGTGAGAAGAGCAGCATTACACAGGAAAATAAATTGCCTCCAGCATCTGGATGGGCCATCTTTCCACTCTGACTCCTCCCTGCGCCCAATCACCGCCACCTTATTGCACCGTCTGCTATAAAGCTGCTGAAAGTTAGCACGAACATTAGCTTGCCTCTCCTCCCAAAGCAACTGGGAATTTCACTTTAAGGAGGTTTTGGAACTCAAGATTTCTCTTGGTATTTAATGCAGCTAAAAGCATTTTCCAGCACAATTCTACAAAACTATGGTACGTCTGGACTTGCTTATACAATTATTTATGAGAAAGTATTATGATATATGTAAGAGATGAAGGGATTAGCCCAGAAATCACTATGATTTTGTTCATAAGTTTCTTTTCATGACCTTCACTTCCTTTGCTCACTCCTTTGCCCTTTCCCAGCAACATTTGCACAAACTTTAGGAACAGTAATTACCATGTCTATCATACCAAAAATATACAAGCTAAATGAGAGACATGGAGACACACACCCTCTAAAAATTATCCAAAGAAACTGATTAAATTTTCACAAAGCACACTGTACAGTCATATCCCATGTCACTGAAGTGGCCATACATTAATACATATGTGCTAACACACACACACACACACACACATACTCACACAGGCTCACACATTCCATAGTAAATTCTTAAGTCATTCGACAGTCTTGTTGAACAGACTTAGAATTGTGTTGAACAAAAGCTATTCTGCTGCACTCATTTGCAAAAGGATATAATTAGTTGTTCTTTCAGTTTGCCGGATAAAGATGGCATATAAAAAATAATAGGCTGTCAATAGCCTAAAGGGTTAGCAGTGTGAACTTAACAAAAGAATATATTTTAAGGCAACAACAGCTTATTTTTCTCCTTATATCTGTGATATTTTGGGATCCCTTATGGAATGGCAGCATATGTTTAAAATGCAAAGTAAGTGTATTTATATTTTATTTATTTTTATCTTTCTGTCCTAAAAAGCTTCTAATCATAATTTTAAATTTTTGAAAAAAATTGTTACCAATAGTAAGTTTACAAAGTAGAATAATATAGAAGAATAGCTCTAAAAAGTAATTCCTAGGGTCTATTTTGACCCACAAAAAGTATATTAACTAATTAATTTCATTTTTGTGCTTCAAAATAATTCATTAATCAATAAGCATCTATTGAGGAAATACTATGTTTCTGTCATAGTTTTCATTTAATTTTGAAAGGAAAAAGAATAAGAGGAAAATGAATAGTGAGATAGGTTAATCGCAAATTACACATTTCACGGAAGTTAATGTGAAATTTACTAAATTGTTATGATCCAATTATTGTTTGTCTCTCACCCTGTCTGTCTATCTACCCACCTATTATTTGGAAGTTTAGAATCAATGCTAAGTGATTCTTACCACCTTTAGACCATCGTTGGTTTAAAGATGTTATGAAATCTTTCCCCAGAGAATCACAGAAAATGGGGAAAAAACCCCCGCAAGATCTTGCATCCATTGCCAGGGAGCTCCTTTACCTGTGAGGCCACCAGGAACATCAGGTTAGGAACAACAGCCTTAATTATGAGAGACACAGTATAGTTCGAGTGCCATCCCAATTGACCCAAATTTGGGTAATAGGTAAGATATATTTGCTTCTCCATTTTTTATGACATTAACCACCACCAAAGCAGAGCATGTGGCTGACAATCACAACTGGCAGCAGTAGTGTGGATTCCACAATGCAACTGCAGGCTTTTACTTTCAAGCATGATTTCTTCTAAAATTCCTGCTTCCGGGGACAGGTCACTCCTGGGACTGGGCTCGAATGTTGGCAGGATGCACTAAGGACGGGAGAGGTGAGAAACTGATAAGCGTTCTACACGGGGTGGAGGATGGGAAGAACTCTTCTAATGGCACTTTGTCAAGAAGCCAACTCCTTTCTACGTAAAATGTAATGTGTTCTTCCAAGCAAATAAATTATCCCTCCCGCCATTCAGTTACTTACAAAGACAACCTAAGAGGCCACCAAACCTCCTCAACAGAGCAGGGAAAAGCTTTTAGAGGAAATAATTGTGCAAGACTAAGGGTATTTCATCAAGATAATGAAAGCAGATGAGAGCTCGGAGCTGGGTTGCTCAAGCAGCCTGGACTCTCAGGCCCACAAGGTCTCCTGTACCCAGAGGAGTGAAGGACCTCCAGAGTGAGCATAGCAAGAGTCCAGAAGAACATGTGTGGGAAAGACTGCCACGATGTAGATATGGGTCCAGGGCAAGCTGGAGAAGATTCGCAGGAGAAAACATATATAAGAATGTGCATAGAGGCCGGCCTGGTGGTGCAGTGGCCTAGGGTTTGCCAATTTGGATCCCAGGTGAGGACATGGCATTGCTTGCCATGCCCTGCTGTAGTAGGTGTCTCCCAGATATAAAGTAGAGGAAGATGGGCACGGATGTTAGCTCAGGGCCAGTCTTCCTCAGCAAAAAACGGAGGATTGGTAGCAGTTAGCTAAGGGCTAATCTTCCTCAAAAAAAAAAAAAAAAAAAAAAGAACGTGCATAATCTTGAAGCCCTAATAGAAACTATGATGTTAAAGATACATGCACCCCTTTGTTCATTGCAGTGTTGTTCGCAATAGCCAAGACTTGGAAGCAACCTAGGTGCCCATCAAGGGACAAATGGACAAAGAAGATGTGGTCTATATACAATGGAATACTACTCAGCAATAAGAAATGATGAAATCTGGTCATTTGTGACAACATGGATGGCCCTTGAGGGTGTTATGCTAAGTGAAATAAGTCAGAGGGAGAAAGTCAAATACCACAGGATCTCACTCATAAGTAGAAGATTAAAACAATGAGAAATAAACACATAACAATGGAGATTGGATTGGTGGTTACCATAGGGGAAGGGGGGAGAGGGAGAAGGCAAAAGGGGGCATTGGGCACACAAGTGTGGTGATGGATTATAATTAGTTTTTGGGTGGTGAACATGATGTAATTTACACACAATTCAAAATATATTATGATGTACTTCTGAAAGCTATATAATGTTATAATCAATGTTACTGCAATAAAAAATTAAAATTAAAAAAAAGAAACTATGATGTGAAAAATCCAAGAGACAATGAGAAAATCTCTACCAAGTACAGAAAAATTAAAAAGGAAAACTGATAAAGCAACTCAGATGAAGCCCTAGACTCTAGAGCAGTAGTTGCCAGGGTATGAAACAGGCAACCATGGGTGTCCCTGAGACCCTTTTAAGGTGTCTGCAATGTCAAATCTATTTTCATCATAATAATATGAAGACATTTATTTGCCTTTTTCACCATGTCAACATTTGCATGACCGGAGCAAAAGTAGTAGTGGGTAAAACTGCATGAGGGCACAGATCAAGTTGCAAGGAGCTACTGTGCCACTTGTCAGTGAAGTCTTCGACGCGGAGCTCCCACTGTAAACCAACGCACACACACAGAACAGTGCTTCCAAGAAGGTCCTAAATGAAGTAGTGAAAAAAGTTAATTGTATTAAGTTTCAACGCATGAGTGGCTGTGTTTTTCACATCCTGTGTGATGAAATCAAGTACTTCTGCTGCATACCAAAGGGTGAGGGTGATTCCAGGAAAAACACTCACGCAGCTTATTTGAGTTGCAATGTCAATTGGTTTTTTTTAAGGAATTTCATTTTCACTTGAAAGAAAAAGTGGTAAACTAGGGTTATTTGGAAGAAGGTATTTGGTAGACATTTTCTCAAAAATGAGCAAAGTTGTCTTACTTTAAAGGAAACATCTGATGGTATTTGTTGCCCTTGATGAAATTTGAGCCTTGAAGTGAAAAGCAGAATTTTGGAAAATGTGTATCTGCCATCAGCAGCTGGACAGCTTCCCAATACTTAAGGAATTTTCGGATGTGGTGATCTTAATTTGTATAATGAAATGTGTTGATAGTTGGAAAATCTGTAAAATTCAGTGAACAAGCATTTTCTAAATGACCAATGTGTAATGTTACAAAAGCATTCATCAATAAAAGATCTATTTGAAGTTAAGAAAGACCAATCAACTTTAATGTAACATTCTAAAAAGTTATCGATATAGTTTTGGACTCCACATGGCAACTAACATTTAAAAAATTACCACTTGTTGGGGCCAGCCCGCTGGCGTAGTGGTTGGGTTCACATGCTCCGCTTTGGTGGTCTGGGGTCTGGGGTTTCGGATCCCAGGCTCAGACCTACACTACACACGGCTCATCAAGCCATGCTGTGGTGGCATCCCACATACAAGAGGAAGACTGGCAACACATCTTAGCTCAGGGCTAATCAGTCTCACAAAAAAAAAACCCAAAAGAACAAATTACTTGTTGAGTTTTGATGTATTCACATTATCAGAAAAGGTAATTTAAATACTCTATTTTTTTCCATATCCCTGGAAGGCAAGATTTTCTTCAAATGCTTCAACCAGAACAACAGATTATAATAGATTAAATGCAGAAGTAGATGTAAAATTCCAGCAGCCTTCGATGAAGCCAGATATTAAAATATTTTAAAAATATGAAATAATGCCACTCTGACACTAATTTGTTTATATTTAAATAATGGATTTCTTTTTTCTTTTTCTTTTTTTTTTTTGAGGAAGATTAGCCCTGGGCTAACATCTGCCGCCAATCCTCCTTTTTTTTGGGGGGTGAGGAAGACTGGCCCTGAGCTAACATCCCTGTCCATCTTCCTCTACTTTATATGTGGGACGCCTGCCACAGCATGGCTTGACAAGCAGTGCGTAGGTCCGCGCCTGGGATCAAAACCGGCAAACTCCGGGCCGAAGTGGAACGTGTGAACTTAACTGCTGCGCCACCAGCTGGCCCCTAAATAATGGATTTCTTACTGTTATCTTTAAATTAGCTAATAAATAGTTTTTAAAAGTTTTCTCAGTTTTAATTTCTAATATAGTAAATATTGATAGATATGTCCTGTATAAGCAAAAGCTCTTTCAGGTCCTAAATAATTTTCAAGAGTATAAGAGATCCTGAAATAAACATGTTTGAGAACAATCGATATGTTCTGGAAGAATCTTACCTATATGAATGCACATCAGTGCCCAGCACATAGCAGACATTCAACAAATATTTGATAAATAAAGGAATTAAACACACAGTTCTATCTTCTTAGAAAACTGTTAGTAATCTTTTAACAAAACAGATTGTTAATAACTAATTGTACATTCGTATATACCTGTAAATATTTATAGTTGACTGTTCTGTAAATTCAGTGAGTCTAACACTTTTTATTGAGATATATTTCACACATAAAATTCCCCATTTTCAAATGTCCTTGAGTGTTATTTTAGTATAGTCATTAGGCTGTGCAACCACCACTACTATCTAAATTTAGAACAATTTTGTCACCCCAAAAAGAAGTTCCGTACCTATTAGTCCCAATTCCCCTCTTCTTCCAAACTCTGCCAACCACTAATCTACTTCTGTTTCTGTAAATTTGTCCATTTTTCCTCTGTGTGAAATGTCCGGATATTTCATATAGTGGAATCACACAGTATGTGGCCTTTGTGTTTGGTTTCTTCACTTGGCATAATGTTTTCAAGGTCCGTCCACATTGTATGCTGTAACATTACTTCATTCTTTTTTATTACTGAATAATATTCCATTGTATGGATATAACACATTTTGTTTATCCATTCATCCAGTGGTGGACTTTTTTTTCTACTTTTTGACCATTATGCATATGCTGCTATAAATATTCATGTACACATTTTTGTTTGAATATACGTCTTCACTTTTCTCAGGCATTTTTGTAGGGGCGGCATTGCTGGGTCATGTGGTAATTCTATGTTTAACTTTTTAAGGAACTAACAAACTGTTTTCCACAGTTGCTGGAGTATGTTACATTCCCACCAGCAGAGACTGAGGGTTCCAATTTCTCCACATACTCACAAATCCTTATTATTCTTTTTATAGCCACTCTAGTAGATGTGGTTTTTCATTGTAATTTGCACTCGCTGATAACTAATGATGTTGAGCATCTTTTCATATGCTTGTGGCCATCGTATATCTTCTTTAGAGAATAGCCTATTCAAATATTTTGCCCAGTTTTCATTTTTTTCTTTCTTCTTTCTTTTTATTTTAGTGAGGAAGATTGGCCCTGAGATAAAATCTGTTGCCAGTCTTCCTCTTTTTCTTTTTTTCTCCCCAAAGCCCAAGGAGATAGTTGTATATGCTAGCTGTAGGTCATTCTAATTCTCCTATGTGGAATGCCACCACAGTGTGGCCTATTGAGCGGTGTGTAGGTCTGCACCCAGGATCTGAACTGGTGAACCCCAGACCGATGAAGCAGAGCCCACGAACTTAACCACTCGGCCACAGGGCTGGCCCCTGCCCAGTTTTTAATTGGGTTAATTGCATCTTTTTATTGCTCAATTGTAAGAGTTCATCATATATTCTGGATATTAGATCCTTGTTTATATGTTTACAAATATTTTCTCCCATTCTGTTCATTGTCTCTCACTTTTTTATAGTATCCTTTGATGCACAAAATTTTAATTTTGATGAAAACTCATTTATAAATTTTTTTCATTGTTGTTGCTTGTGCTTTTGGTATCATATCTAAGAAAGCATTGCCTAATCCAAAATCACATAGATTTTCACCTATGTTTTCTTTTAAGAATTTTATATGTTTAGCTCTTTCATTTAGGTCTTTGATCCATTTTGAGTCAATTTTTGTATATGGTATGAAGTGGGGTCCAGATTCATTCTTTTGTAGGCGGATTTCCAGTTTCCCCAGCAGTGTTTTAGTTTTAGCTTTTAATCATTACTATCTTCTTGTATGGGATGAATGATCCCAGAAAAGTCCTATGTGCCATTTCTGTCTGCTCAGCACGTTTCCCCCTTTTCTTCTTCCCTTGGATAGACTCTGTCCTTCCCACCCAGTCTGCCGCCTAGGGAACTTTGTGGGTTCCTCTGGTCGGGGTCCTATTGGGACAGCCTATCTGAAAAAAAGGGATGGGTTCCTAAAGTTTACATCCCTTGTCATTAAAAATGAAGCATAGCATTTGCTAAGACTCTGGATTTTAGAGGGAAAACATAACATTATATAGTATCTGGCTGTGAACCATTTACAAGGTGACCTGAACTTCTTCCAGCTTTTAGGCTGTTAGAAGGGTGGCCATCTGGCCCCGACTTCGGCTATAGAAATCCTGCTTCTTAGCTCCTATAACCAACCAGGCCAACAATGACGCCCAAAGAAACGGTAGGGTATTTGTGGAACTTATAAAAACTTGAAGAACCAAGTCCTAAATTCAGACCCAGACCTCTTAAAATTGTTCCTATTATAAAATAATAGTTAAAAAAAGAGTAAGAGTGTCACAGTAAAGCAATAGATATGTCTTACTGAAGTATTGTCTTACATTTTCCTTTATACTAGAGGTCCAGGTTTGCAAAAACTCAATGTTGCGTTAGGAACATTGTACAAAAGAAATGGATAAATCCAGTTTATAAAAGACCTTTTCACCTTTTTTGTCTGGAAGAAAAAAAAAGCAACGTAGATTGATACCACATCTGCTTAAATTTTAATTTGGAAAGAGAAAGGCACAGTCCAAGTTGGGGAAGTAGTCTTTGAGCTCATCCGGTCCAGATGAAGAAAGTAAAACCCAGAGGAACCACGTGACTTGTCCAAGGGCACATTGCTAGTGAGTTGCACTGACGCGTCCATATTAAGTTAGTTAGATGGAGAGCTGGAATAAGAACCCATTTTGTCCTCATCTCCAGATAATATGCTTTCAACTATAAGACCACTGCCTGTATTTACAGGACCTATGGATTATTCTGTTTTTTTCCCCTCCTTATCAGAAGTGTCTTGTCTAAAAAGAAAAGCAGGAAAAGCAGCTACAATTTCTTTGGAAACACACTGTTAAACTAAGTCTCATTTTTGCAAGATTGCACATTTCTTTTGAGTCAAAAATTATAGTTTCTAAAAATGGCTATGAATCTAAGTCATGCATATGATTTTTGTATCATGTAATATTTTGAAAAACTAAAGGAAATTGAATCAAATCTCTATACCCAAACTCCCTGGCTTTCACAAGAGCTGTTTGGTCCTATTTATTCATTCAGCAAATATTTATGAGGTATTTAATATCTGATCATATTTATATATATTTTTTTTTTTTAAAGATTTTATTTTTTCCTTTTTCTCCCCAAAGCCCCCTGGTACATAGTTGTATATTCTTTGTTGTGGGTCCTTCTAGTTGTGGCATGTGGGATGCTGCCTCAGCATGGTTTGATGAGCAGTGCCATGTCCGTGCCCAGGATTCGAACCAACGAAACACTGGGCCGCCTGCAGCGGAGCGCGCGAACTTAACCACTCAGCCACGGGGCCAGCCCCTGATCATATTTATATTTTTACAATATTTTACAGAGAGTGAAACAGGCATTCAGTTGGTAAAGCCAAGCAAAAATCAGTGAGGGTATTGTAGTGTCATGGGTATAAGATATATGACTCACAAATTGAATAAATTTTTTGATCATTAGCTGAGCTATGATTAATAAAAAAGCTATCAAAAATATTTTAAAGATAGTGCATAATAAAATAAAAATTTTTTGCTCATGATATTATTTTCTATTGCTAATGAAACAAAACTCAGTCAATATGCTTTTAAAAATAGTTTACATAATTTTCCTTAAAACAGCAACAGAGTTTAGAACTTGAAAGTGATATTAAATCACATTCTTAGAGTCTGCTGACTATCTTTCTAAAATTAATACTAGGATGGTATATAAAATGCTCGTATTTTACATGAAATCTGCTTTCCTCAAGACCTGATATTATTCTGAATTTATAAGTCAAGGCTAATTCTGACTTAGGATGGCCAATGGAACCATTTATCGGCTAAAATGATGTCATACAGTGTCAATAGAGTGACACACTTTTTGTAGTTCACTTGGTCCACAAGCTATGAAATTATGCAAATCTCAACACATTTTTAATTTCAGAGAATTGCATTATACTATATATTGTGAATAGACTGAAAATCTATTAATAATTTTCATCACACCATTTGAAATGAGTGTATAAATCCATATAAAACATGAACTCACTCTAAATTGACACCAACATTTTATGATCAATGGCAGAAACTATGCTCTTACTGAAATGAAGCGGCCAGAAGTGCTCTCCAGCTGTAAGCCATCAATGGCGACGGGCCTTCTGGGAAACATCCTCACGCTGGGGCTTCTTTCCAAGGTTTGACTTCTAGCTTTTCAGGTTGAAACCTCTACTTGTTGTGGACAATCCAAATATCAGTTTCTTGATGGACACACACCAACCAAGTTCACAGGAGAATGATGTTTACACCATAATGCAAATATGTCTGGTTACGATGAGAAATCCGTCTGCAAGAACACAAGCTGCTGACCTAGGCTGGTCAGTTCAACTGCTCTGCGTTTAAAGATCTATTTGGGCCACCCGGATCTACGCTCTAGTAAAACATCACTTATTATTTGGCAGTGCACAATTAACTTATATGTTAAACAGATGTCAAATTATCTTCCCTGCCCAAGTCATAATACTTCTGTAAAGATAAAATAAGATTATATTAAAATATGCACACTCTTTCAAAAGAAGGTAAGATATTAAACTAAGTAGGAAAAGTAAAGGGCTATTATAAATAAAAAATTAAAGAAATTTTATGATGATAAAGAGATTTCTCTGTCTCTGTAAGAAAAGACATCCTTGTTCTTTGAGTATTTGTTTCTATTCCATGATATTCAAATATTTTTGTTTTTAAGTTCAAGATATTAAGATAAAATGATAGCATTTTCACTATTATTATATATCATTACTGACATTAGATTTAAAAAAAGTTTTCAGGTTTATGAATACCTTTGGATTTCAGTAAATCCATGTGGAATATCTATGGAATCCCATAATGGATAGCTCAAAACAACATTTCTGACCAAACTTATAGTAGTATTTAAGCAAGAAGTGTGAGCGAAAATAATTCAACTTATTGGTCAGTTGAATAGGTAGGTGCCTTCAAGATAAGACTGAAAGGGGCTGGAGGAAATGAGCCCATTTTGCCATGGATAGCAATGGGAAAGGACTGGACCTGCGAGCACAGCAGTATAGTGCTTAATAGCAAATGCGTGGAAGTCAAGCAGACCTGGATTTGAATCCCGAATCTGACTTAGTACCCAAGTGACCTAGGACAGTCACTTCACATTTTCTTTTTCTTTATTTTATAGGCACTATTTTTATTTCACTTAATTTTAACATTTTCTTTGAATTGAGGCATAACATACATATCGCAAAGCACATAAAAGGTAGTAATGTAATCACTACCTACACTTCGAGATAGACAGTGTCCGACACCCCAGGAATCCTTGTGCTCCTTCTTGGTAACTATCCCATAACCATGCCTATGATTCCTGTCACCATTACATAGTTTTGCCTGTTCTTAAACATGAGTGTTCACCTAATGGTTCTGGTTCCATTCATCATACTTGATCCTCTCAGTGGTACTAGATATCCTGATGTTTAACACCTCTCCCTCAAAATTCCACTTTTGGTTTCCAAAATCCTCTACCTTCCTCTTTCTGACCATTTCTTCTCTCTTTTTATATATAACTTTCTTCCGTCCACACTTAAACTTTGGAGAACACAGAGGTACTCTTCTCTCCACTCTCCTTCCCTTTGCCCCCCTCCAGTCTTCAGCTCTAGCACCCTCCTTTCTCCTTGCTTCTCTGCTCTCCTCCCTTCACAGTCTCTCAAAATTGCTTCTTTGCTCCCATTCATCATCTCAGTGAAAGAACCACTATTTATTCCTTCTCTCTCCCATGAAACCTTGGAGTCAATCTGGATGACCCCTTCTCATACTCTCTCTTCTCATCAGTTACCACAGCTTTGGACTATTTAATAAACATATTACCATCTTTTGTGCTTATTCACTTTTTAAAAATTCACTGCTGCAAAAAATTAGTTAAGGGTCTTTGCCTTATTAGCTTCCACATTTGATCCATTCCCCATAGGATGTAAGAATGAGCTTCCTAAAATGGATATCCTGAGCCAGCCCTGACAGCCTAGTGGTTAAAGTTCAGCGCTCTCTCCTCTTTGGCGAACTGGGTTCATTTCCAATTTGAAGTACTACACCACCCATCTCTCAGTTGCCACACTGTGGGGGCAGATCCCATAGAATAACTAGAAGAACTTACAACTAGGATATACAAAGATGCACTGGGGCTTTGGGGAGGAAAAAAAAAAAGAGGAAGATTGTCAACAGATGTTATCTCAGGGTGAATCTTTCCCAGCAAAATATATATATATATGTATGTATCTTTATATATATCCAGTCACATAATTCATCATCTTAAAATCTTCCAATGGGTTTCCATTACCTAAAAAAAAAAATGATTTTTAAATATTCTTTGTATATAGATGATTAAGGTCTAGTGGTTAAGATACAGCACTCTCATCACTGTAGCCCAGGCCCATTTCCCAGTCAGGAAACCACACCCCCGCATCTTTCAGTTGGCATTCTGTGGTGGTTGCACGTTGCTGTGATGCTGAAAGCTATGCCACAAGGATTTCAAATACCATCAGGGTGACCCATGGTGGACAGGTTTCAGTGGAGCTTCCAGACTAAGAAAGACTTGGAAGAAACTGACCACGCATTTCTGAAAATATTGGCCATGAAAACCCTATGAATAGCAGCAGAGCATTGTCTGATAGAGTGCTGGAAGGTGAGAGGATGGCGCAAAAGACTGGGAAGGGTTCCGCTCTGCTGGACACGGGGTCACTAGGAGTCCGAATCAACTACATGGCACCAAAAACTGTATATAGATAGATAGATAGATAGATATGTAATCTTCCTTCAAGATCACTACTCTAATATCTTACAATTTTGCTCCTTGAATTGGATATTTCACATCTTTCACGCTTCATATATTTGTTCATCCTGCTATTGCCCCTTTGTCCTGGAAAACTTTTTCCTTCTGTCTGCAAGGATTATATCTCCATTTATTTTTTGAAATTCAGTTCATCTATTCTAAGGAATCTTTTCTGTCCACGTAAGTAGAATTGACCATTGACTTCTCAGAGTCTCTATTGTACCTCTATTTTTCTGTCCTAACAGTTTATTCCAATTTTTTTACTCTCTAATATCCTTAAGGGTAAGAAACGTACCACGTATAACACTTTCTACAGAGCTAGTATAGTGTTGGCATATAATACATACAAACCAAATACATTTTAAAAAATGAACGGAAACATGTTTTCTTTTTAATTTAGTTAGCAATAATTGAATTCTTACTTTGTGCAGAGCATCCCGTTAGATGTTAAAGAGAGCTATAACTGATAATCCCTTCTCCCAGGAGCTCACAGTGTATAAGGGAACACAGAGACACACACAACTCCAATATAAAGCACGGAGTTTGTCTGCCATGATAGAGCTATAAGTAGTGACTAAATATAAGAACACCAAAGTGGAAGATGAGTTTAAATCTGGCTAGAAGGTAGGATTACAATGTCGACTGTGTAAATGATATAGTGAAAATAAAACTGGGGGAAGTTTAAGGGAAAGTTACAAAACACTTTAAGAACCACTTTGAGAATTTATATTTTATTGTACATGTAGCAGAGCCCTCCAAAACAGGATAAGCAGGAGTCGAAGGTAGGAGATGACGCACTTCAGACCAAGGTTGACATGTTTATTAGTGTCCTGTGCTAAATGCTATGGAAGATACAAATAACAAATTTTTAGAACATCATCCCTCAAAACCTTAAAAGTCTCTTGATAGAGAAAGATGTAACTAAATCAGAAGGTGTCAGGACCCTAAGAGAAGCACAAAACTGGTAGCTTGGAAATACTTTTTTACTGCTAGAATTTATGCTCCCTGAGGGCAAGGACTGGCCTCTCTTGCCCTCCAGTACAACACATTGTCTTGAATACATGGCATATGCTTGTCTGGTGAGAGTGGATTTACTGAGGAAGGTTTAAGTGACTCAGAAAATGGCTTCTTGGAGGATGAGACATTTAGATTGAGCTATGACAAAATATAAGGTCTTGCCTTGATGACTGGTGATCACCTTCTTTTCTGGAAAGAACCATTAATTTCCTTCAGGGGAAATTATGCTTCCATCCTGGGCTGACTTGGGGAGGCTGCCAAGCAGGACACTTGCCCTGCCCTGGACAAGCAGGGTCACTATGTGTCTCTTCCCAATATGACTCTTAAATGGAAGGATATAAAGCAGGAAAACACCCGTGCAGCTGCTTCATCCCTGGGAGGAGCCTAAACCAGGCTGTAGACAAGATCCTGTACAAGGATGCTCAGGGCTTCTCTTTCTCCTGACCTTTCTGGGTCAGGCTCTAGAGCTGTCTCTTATTCTCTGAGCTACCCGTTATCCTTCACACTCTAACTTTTTTGTTTAAATCAGGCACGTACAGTTGGTTTCTTTCATTAGCTAAAGAACACAAACTGGTGCAATAGTTATTGGACCACGAGCTTTGTTTTGCTTTGCCATATTTACACAATTAAATAATATATTTCATCGAATATGCCACAGCTGGCTAAGCATCAGGGCATCATGGAGAGAACACACTCATACAGAGTTCCCCGTCAACCAACCTGTAGAGAACTGAGTTCCAGGTAGATTTTACACAGTTTTGCTGTGGAACGCTGGACAATTCACTGAGCCTTTCGGAAACTTAGTTTCATAAAAGTTAATAGTCTTCACCTGCCTGATATCATATGACTCGTTATCTGATCATTAGCATGAGTTTAGTTATGTTCTTTATTTTTTCAACCTACACTGAGTGGGGAAGGCTTGGGATGGCTTTGATATTGTTCTTGGGATGTGCTGATGTGGAATACACCCCCTTTAAGTCATGCTCCACATGCGCCAATTTACGGTGTGTAGAGAAAGAGGGAGGGCTTGTAAGAAATTCCTTTACAGACCAAGCGCCTTTCACTGATGAATACGGAAAGAAGTTACTTGTAAAAGAACACATGCCTTTTTTTCTTTTTTCTTGAATGCTCCTGCTTTTTCTGGTATGCTTTTAAATAAAATATTGAAAATCTTCAAAGGAATAAAAGCATGAAGATTAGGTGAACAAACAAAGAATGTGTTAGTCTGTAATAGTAGTGTTTCTAAGATTTCAGAAGTGAAAAGACCACTGCCTGGGATCAGGGGACCCAGTTTCCACATAAACACTCCTTTGGTCTTCATCTTTTCCATCTGGAAAATAAAAACTAATAACCGTATGATTTTAATCAAAAGTCTATCTGGGTCAGGGTAGGAAATTTCCAAGTGGCCCTTTCAGCCGATTCTTGAGAGTGGATAAAATGACTGGGATCCAAGGGCTGGTTTAGCAGGCAACTTTCCATCTGCCTCTTCTCGTTCATTCTACATCAAATGGAAATGATGTTTATAGATATACTTCTATATTCAAATTGATTACGAGACCATCGAAAATTATTCATAGTCAATCAAATTGTGTTTATACACTCATTTTTCAGTTCCTTAGAGAAGCGTATGGCCATAATATCGAAAATCATTTAGTTAATTTTCCATCATCAAGTACAGAACATAGATCTTCCATAATCACTGGGGGTCATCCTGTATTTAAAGACTCTAAGGGGGAGAGCCTTTGGACATAACATTCACTGTCAGGATAAATTTTTACATGTTAGTCCGAAGCCTTTCCACTCTAGTCAAAGCACATATCTTCTTGTTATAATATCCTTAAGTAAAAGATTATATACATTTGTGAAGCAATATGAGAAAAATATAATCATTTTTCTTCTTCTCTGGAATTAAATAATGCTGGAATTAATTAAAGAACTTTGCTATTTATTAAATTAAATAAATAGCAATAGATCAGGTTCCTTACAGGCAACCTCTTACATATATTCCAGTCCATTCATAGAATCTCTTAGTCTTTTAACTGGTATCAAATAAAAATGAAAATTATAGTGGATTTTATACACAGAATTTAATTCCTGTCTTGATCACTTCTTATTAAGAAATCTCAGATAAATGATTTAACCTCTCTGAATCTCATATCTCTCATTCATAAACTTGGGATGGTAATAACTACACCACAGGTTTGTGGTATGGCTTAGATAAGATAATATAGGTGATAATACTGTGGAGTGCTGTCTAAATATCTATTGTTATTATTACTAACTACAGAGTGTGGAAACTAGTATTGAGCGTGAGAATGGATGAGAAAAATCAATGGTGATTTGAGAATATCATGTAATTGACATTGAAATTATGGTATTTTCATTGAGCAATTACACAAACTATGAATAGATTTAAATGAAATCATTATGAATGCACTCATATTATACTGTAAAATGCAATCATATGGCAAGAATGCTTGAATATAACTGCTCAAAAATAAAACCATCAGCATATGTATGCTAGTTAAGGCATGGTAAATATTGCTCAAATAAGCAATATTTCTCTAAGTAGAATTCGAGACTCACAACTTGACAGGCAGGTGAATCATTCACCTCTGAAGAATGGTAATGCAACAATTACTCATTTTATTTTCTTTAAAATAAAATAACCTTATCAACACTAAATTTATAAAAATCATGATTATAAATTACAGCCTACCCTCAGGAGTTGAAAAATTTAAAAAAGAGAGCAGCTATCAGTTTAAACAGCAAAGTCATATTTTTATTTCTAATGTTTTGAGTTTTAATGACTAGTTTTGTGACTATGTAATCTTAGGAAGAGTAATTTGCTTTTAGGCCAGTTTGAGACACAGTGGAGGCCGGCCCCAAGTAGTATTTTATACTATTTAAGCACTATTGTAATGTAGGATGAAATTGGATAAGAAGGAAACATAAATAAGTTATTAAAGTGATCATAAATACATGTGATCACAAACATATCAAACGATTCTTGAAAGACATGGTCACATGACAAAGAGATATCTATCTATATTCCATGTGGGGAGTGAAAGCATTATGCATCCACACCTGGAGAATCCCACCACACAGAAAAGCATCATATTAGACCACTCATTGGAAGAAACTTAGACAATTATGAAAAATATTGAAGGCTCTTCTGAAATTTTCAAGGATAGTTTTAAAGAAATGTAAAAAGGATTGCAATCAGGCATAAAACAATCCAGTGACATTGGCAGATGCAAGCATTTCGTAAATTGAACCTTTTAGAAAAGTAATGAGATAAATATTAAAATACAAATACTCATTCACTTCAATTATTTGTAGTCCAATTGTTTAAAATTTTTGACAGAGAAGAATGGCCTTCTCCGTGAAGTATGGGAAAAGAGTGAGACATTTGCTCAATGTTTCTAGATTCTGTAGTAACTAAAGACACTTTCCAAGGTTTTCCAGGGTCAAGTGTTAAATAAAACAAATGTAAAGCAATAAACACAGTTGGAGCTTTGTCTAGTCGGTGGCAGATAGCTAAATTTCACAATTTAGTCCTAAAGAGAAAGTTGAAAAACAGGAAGCATATCTCATTTTCATGTAAAACCTGCTTTATCAAGAAAGGTCATACAATTTTCACCGGAAAGAGTATCAGTTTAGTACAACACAGCTAAACATACAGAATGTGTCTATGTGGCTCTTCTTTCCACGTGTCTTCATTCTCTTCACAAAATTAAGCTAAGGAACCAGGTTTAAAATATGTATTGTAGTTGGAAAAAAAATGGCTACACTAATCAAAAACATAGTGGTTATCAATTTTGCTAGTACGCTATTGTTTGCGTTTGACTCCTGGAGCCATTCAAAATCAAAATTTTGAAGGTAGAGCAAGGCACCAAGGAATTAGAACCTGGGGAGCACACGCACAATTACTTTTTGCTCATTACTAAGACATCAGAGTGACTCGTAGTGTTGTATATGTTTGTCTAGTTTGTCTCCCCCTCCTAAAGTCGGCAAATTGCTTTCTCCTTACTCTTTAGATACAGACGAGTTATAAGTTTTTCAAGCTTAGATATAAACATCTGGATTCTGCCACCTTCAGATGTGTGCCCAGAGGTGTCACTACAATGGTCCAAGTCCCCATTTCCTTCTCTATGTAAGGTAAGGTACTTCATGGGTCTGTTGTGAGATTGACGGAAATAATAAGTATAAAACATTTTAGGCAGCATCTGGTAAATAGTGTGTATGATCATTATCACAAGAGTATTTTTTTTTTTTAAAGATTTTATTTTTTCCTTTTTCTCCCCAAAGCCCCTCCGGTACATAGTTGTATATTCTTCGTTGTGGGTCCTTCTAGTTGTGGCATGTGGGACGCTGCCTCAGCGTGGTTTGATGAGCTGTGCCATGTCCGCGCCCAGGATTCGAACCAACAAAACACTGGTCCGCCTGCAGCAGAGCGCGGGAACTTAACCACTCAACCACGGGGACAGCCCCAAGAGTATTTTGATTAGAGTGTTCTCTCATCACTTTCTAGTTACTAGAGAACTTCTACGGTGCATGAGACATTTAGATTTAAAAGGACTTATCTAGAAAGGAGGCTGGCAAACAATGGCCTGTGGTTGCCACTCAGTTTTTGTGAGTCCTGTGAATAAGAATGGTTTAACATTTTTAAATAGCTGGGAAAAAACAAAAACAAAACAATAGAATTTTTACAGGTAAACATTACACGAAATTCTAATTTTACCTAATGTCTATAAATAAATATTTATCCATAAATAAATAAATACATACAATAATATATAAATCAAATACAGTATCCATAAATAAAGTCTTATTGAAACGCAGCCCCACCCATTCGTTTTCTTTTGTCTGGTCCTCGTTCATGCTACAAGGGCAGAGTTGAGTAGTAGACAAAGACCATAAGGCCCACAAAGCTGAAAATACTTACCCCTAGCCCTTTCAGAAAAATTTTACCGCAGAAAGATTGGCAGGTGTGTGAATTTCCTAAGGCAATCCTGAAACCTTTCTGTGAAAAGTGAGGTTTGAACTGAGTGATTCCTGGGAGACCTTCTGACCTGATGCTAAACTAAAACGCAGAGTCTTCAGAACCATAATCCATAAACTAGATGATCCCTTGTTGTCCCTTACTGAGCTCTGTGATCTTGGAGAAAGTGCTCATTTCACTGTCATTTTTAACCCTATCTACCTTAAATGAGTATTTTGAAAATTTAATGTCATTGTCAATGTGAAGAACTCAGCTCAGGAACTGGTATGCAGGTGGTGCTTAATAAAAGTTGTTGGTAGGTGGAGTACAACAATACTATAGAAACATGGAATATTACAACAGGAAGGAATTTTAGCTTCTTGTTTTCTACATCAGGTATAAGAAATTCCAAAGAGCTAACAAGTCTTACTTAGAGGCAGAATTGGGAACTGAAAGTAAGGCTACTGGCTCTTATTATGCTGATCATTTTGAGTGATGTGTTCACTACCCTACTTCCATTCACTGATATTGAACTAAAATGGAATGAAAGGAAGAATTTTTAATGTTTTTGAATGATATTGCTTGTCTTGTATTTTCAATGGGAAAAAGAGGAATATGTGAGAACTAAAAATTTTAGAATTTTTAGAAATGTTAGCATTGGCGTTCTGACTTTCCTGAAGAAAATCCTGTGAAAGTTACTGATAAAGTTTCAAAGTCAGACTACCTTCAGTTCCTCCTGTCAGAAGATTTCGTGGTTGGAGTTTTTCTCCTGATTTTTACAGAAGAGAGGCAAATGCCAAAATAACATTGTGCCATTGAAATTTTTTGTAAGTTTTTGTAATATTAACATAATTTTTTACAATGCAATTGTTTATAATTATTACTGTGTGATCTAGAAGCCATGTTATTTCAAATATTTTGAAACTGTAACAACAAAGACTATCCAGTTGTTTAGAGTAGGGCTAACTTCAAAATAAAAGAAACATAAATGTCAGTTCTTCACAAAATGTAATTAGCCAGAATAGTCAGATCATTCCATCCTCTGTGAAATCATTGTATCTCTATTTTTTGATATAATAAACAAATTATCATTATATATCATTCTCCACATGCCTGTGTAATAAGCACAGAATAAATAAAATATGAGATTAAATTTCTTACTTTCACTTTTACAGGAAGGATGAGATTATGGTTCTTAAAACAGAATTTGGTTTAGTCAACATATCTGTGACAAAATAATTTTATTAAATACTGTTTGTTGAAGAGTTTAATCATCATTTTTGTTTCCAATAGTGGTTTTTGTGACTTAATCAAAACTAAAATTCCTTGGAAGAAATTCAGTTTTAAATCAACATAATATGCTAACTAGAAAGTTCCATGTATTTTGTATTCTGAATTGTGTATATTTTGACTGATTCTAAAGCTATCTAGAAACGAAGAGGAAGAATGAAGAGAGCAACACGAAAGCATGAATAACCAAGTAGAGCAGACTATTCATTAACTGCGATTTATCAAAAGGTTCTAACAAGATTGTCCTTCTGATATACGGCAGAGAGTTAAACTGTAAGGAATTTTCCTCAATTGTACACAACTTTTAATTTCTCTCTACTCCGGTGCATATTGGCACTTTATTTCCTCATTCTTAACCATTATACTTTAATTGAAAACATTATTCCCGATTTTAGAGTTCAATGATTTATGTTTTATCTCTTAGCAAAGAGGCTTGGTTTGAATCCCGTCTAGTTGGTAAAGTTATATCCTGGGATTTTCTAAGGAAAATGTCATGCTGGAAGTTTGTGAATTTAATTTGGAACCACCTGCTGAGTTCTCAGTGGAATATTTGGTAATTCAGAAACCATTCCTCCTATTTTTAACATCAGAAAAAGGAGAGGAAACTTCATTATAAGGTCTCTTTCTGACTCTTCTCCCATAACAAATAGATCTAAAATGAGTCTTGGGGGTAAATATCTAAAAGAAATGCCAGAATTTAAGGCAGTATATTAAAAACATAAGTCTAGCAGAATTTCTTTTCCAAGTTTATCCTAAAGGCTCTGAAGTTAAGGAAAACTATCAAATAAATAAAGGTATGCATCTTATTTTGGTAAGGAAAATGATATCCTCAGTGGATATATTTTGACAAATTTGTTCAACCGAGTGTATTTATCCAAGACCCAGGGAATCTTGCTTCCTCCTAACCTAAGCTCATTACACTAATTTCAGTTGTATTTGATTCTCAAAGGATTCTCAAGATATATGGAATAGAGCTACTATAAAAGATCAGGATAGGACGAAAATCAATGTTTCTATAAGGCAAAAGGATGGCTCAATCATTGGCAAGGATTTAACATGTGCTTTTTATATTACGGTTTCCTTCATTCCTGATGCATTATTCCAAAAATTTTATGAGAATATTACTTATGCTAACAAAACATACCCTCAGTCAAGATATAAATTTTCACAGGATAGCCATATATTTAGAAGTTCTCCTTATTGATCCATAAGTATGCCTCCAGATGCTTAGCAGATCTACTCCTTTACCAGGGAGAATAATGTATCAACTGCTGGAAACTTCTTGTTCGCTATTGAATGTGTATTTGGTCTGCCTCTCTCTCCCACTGTGCATACAGATGATTCTGCTACGAACGCCTGACATGCTGTCAGAAGAGTTGAAACAGGACATGATACATGAGACAGAAGAGAAGACATACCCAAAGGAGAGCATCCAAGACAACTCAGAAAATAAATTCGAACCAATCCTGCTATGGTCTTGGAATCACATGCTGTGACTGTCTGGAGAAACTACTGCACGCTTGTTTTGTCTACATAAATTTACTGCAAATATGAAATTCACTGGAAACTAAGAAGTAATGTGATTTTGAACCCCACTTTACCTATTTCAATTTTCTTGTTTTATTCTACTTCAGTACTTTCAATAGCCAACTGGAGTAAAATTATTCCGTTTCGTAAATCTATTCTAGTTTCTAAAGCTATCTTTAGCTTTTGGGAGTACAGTTAAAAAGTAAATAAGAAAAAAAAGTAAAAAGATTTTAAACAGCAACTACCAATCCTTTGTTAATTGATCGATTTCAAAAAGTACTTACCATGGAGTCAGTTTGGGACTAAGTATGGTGGTACAAGCAAGAATTAATAAACAATGTTGTGATTTCAAGGGCCTCAGAATTAACTTAAGAGCCAAAATGAACATAAAATTTAAATACAATAGACAGCATATGAGTCATCTTTCAGATAAGTATCATTTCCCTCTTCTTAGCAAATACCTGGGTCATGTACTACATACATAAATCAGTACCGAGTTGGATCATTGGTAAATCATTGCTTTCCTAAGTATAGTTACGTTTAGCAATTCTTCAAGTTCCAATATGATGTTCCTCATCCATCTTGGGTACCTGGCCTTAAGATACATTATTTATAAGATCTCACTTAGACTCTCTTCCAGCCAGGCATATTTATTTTCAATTTGGCAAAGCTGGCGTGAGAACTGCAACCTACTTATGAAAAAGAGAACACTTGACCAGCCCACATGGAATAGATTATAATAACTCACTTTTCTTTACCATAAAGATGTTCAATATAGGTTATTAAGAACATATATATTTTAAAAAACTCCTTGCAATGTGCTAGACAAGAAATCTGTGTCCTCAAAAATAATTCAAACATGAAGTAGGGCAGTACTCTTTGCTTTAGCATATGTACCTCTTCTGGTCAATTGAGTATGCCAAAATTTTGAGGGAACTGCAAATGAGCACTTGAATAAATATATTTTCAATTTGTCACATAGTATAATTCTAAAATTATGCAATTGTTATCTGAGGACTTCCAAAAGTATTTATTGGTTATTAATATATACACTGAATATTTTTAAGCTTCATCATTGTGTGAGCTAGTCCTTCCCTTTACCTCCTATATTAGTTTACTCAGTCACAGTTAGGTTGATTGTGCTTTCAAAACAAAACTCATATATAAATTTCTCTTCCACATCCATTATAAATAAGGGCCTTCTCCACTGAGGACGAGACCTCGGAAGGAGTTTTCTAAAGCATCCTTCCTTCTAGGTCTCTGCATCAATGGTCTCAGACCAAACACCTCCTGTTCCAGGCAGACAATGAGAAGTAGGCTCAGCCTTGATTGCAACAACCTGGAGCTTACGGGTCCTGTGGAAGACTATGGACGATACCCAGCTCCCGCTAATTGTTACCGTGTGGAATTGTAGTGTCTACTCTTCTAATTTCAAGAGATTCCGAACTTTTGTTTGTCTGTTGTGAATCTCCAGGTTTTAAGTCTTGGCATTTGATTGCTTTTTTTTCTCGTCCATTATTTCATAAGGCCAGGTGATATCTGGAAATGATGGCGACCAGGTTAATCTTGCCTAAATTGCTCCAGAGGAACTTTCTGGCAGGTAAGCCAATCTTCACAATAACAGATGACCACCTCATGCTTTTTTCACTTCTGTTTGTTTTCCTTATTTTTTCCATTTTTCCGTTAGTCATACCCCTCCTCCCTCTGGCTCTTTCTTCCTCTCTCCCTCTTTGGAATCCCTTTGACCTTTATCTTTTTTTACCATATTCACTTGACATTTAATGGAATGATAGGATTAGTTAATTCAATTGGAACCTGGACACAGTGTAGTCTCTTTCACTTTATAGTGGTCCAGACACAAGAACTGGCTTATCTAATACAGTAAGTCAATTATAGAGAAAGGACTCAAATCCTGCTATAATTACTTCCTCTATTTATCTTTCCCTGTCTACAATATTGAAACCTCCTCAAAGACAGAATCCATGCTTCATACTGCTTTGATATCCATTTTATGACAATACCAAATGCGAATGACTGAAATTGTTTAGAAAAATACTTTCAGGAGCCAGCCCGGTGGTGTTAGCAGTTAAGTTCACACACTCCGCTTCAGTGACCCAGGGTTCGCAGGTTCGGATCCTGGGTGCAGACCTACACACTGCTTATCAAGCCATGCTGTGGCAGGCGTCTCACATATAAAATAGAGGAAGTTCGGCACGGATGTTAGCTCAGGGTCAATCTTCCTCAGCTATAAGAGGAGAATTGGTGGTAGATGTTAGCTCAGGGCTAATCTTCCCCCCCCAAAAAAAATACTTTGAAAAGCTGAAGAATTCTTATTATTTTACCCAAAATTGAAGGATTGACATTCAGAGGCAAAGAATGAACCTGTTTTCTATGGAGGGGTCAAATGTCAATGATCTGTGAGATTGTTGAATTTGGGGCTGTTTTCCCATCGCGACTTGGTTCAGCCAACCTTTGTGTTGCCTGAACCAGCTGAACCCAGGTGCCATCTCTCCCTTGATTAAATCCATAAATATTGATTGTGTAATTGGGAGAATAACTGATGCTTATGTCAGTGTTGCCCTGGGTTTCCGTGATTACTTTACTAGAGCGGCTAAGGTTGGATTGATTTATTTCCTATTCCTATCATTTTATGTAGCTATAGCTGATATTTCATCTGGAAAACTAACTTTGCATGGTTAAGTATGAATTTTTTAATGCAAATTATAACTGTTCACTTAGTGTTCTAATATAACTTTTCTGATAAATGCAATATGTATGAAATTATGATGTTCAAATTTCATTAGTGTGTTTATGTGCATCAAATGAGATTACAATGGTCCAATTGATTGAACCTATAGATTTCTTTAACCCTCCACTTCTTTGACTTGTTCAGACGTTGTTTCTCAGTACAAACACGATGAGGGACTTCATGAAGCCTATTTTAAATATTCTCTCCCAGACTAATCAATTATATAAATACCATAATTCCTGTTGGGGTTATATGCACCATGATTCTTTTCTTTATGCTTTTTGGAGAACAATGTAATATAGAAAAAAATGAACACAGACTTTAGAACTACTCAGACCTTAGTTTGAATCTCAAATCCAGGATTTACCTGTCCTCACAAATTACAGTTTGCCAACTACACTACCACAAATTTCTTCCTCAGCACATATACACACACATGAACACATGTACGTTGTATATAACACTCACTCATAAATGGTGTTTAAAAATTTGCTAGTCTGCCACCCTCCCTGTTGGCTTTCAGTGTTTTTGAAAACATACTACAACTCTACTACCACTGTCTATAATGTGGAAATAGGCTCATTTTCTCAATCAATAATGAAACAGGGAGAATCACAGCCAGAGTGACTTAGATTAGATAACAAAAGGGACTTCCTGAATGCTTACACTAAGCATCTGAAAGATCACTTAAGTAGTGGCTTTCATGCCCTTGGTGGGAATTAGGGAGAAAGACACAATTAAACTAAGAGGTTCCATTCTCTGGGATTATTGTCGCAAAATGTATGCCTTAGTGTTTCTACTTCTGCTAAAGGACCCAGCTAAATTTTAAAGGAGCCATGTCGTTAAATGATGGCATAATATATTATATATATATATATATATATATATATATATATATTTAAGAAAGCACAAGATAAAATGGAAAACAAAACAAAATATAAAAGCAAAGTCTTGTGGTCTTGAAGGGAGTCTAAGTGTGCCCTTATCCATCCCAGCCATAAACGAAAGGAAAGAGTTAGCTCTGTTTCTACAGCTCACAAACCTTTTACTCC
The DNA here is from genome assembly GCF_037783145.1 of Equus przewalskii. Lineage (NCBI taxonomy): Eukaryota > Metazoa > Chordata > Mammalia > Perissodactyla > Equidae > Equus > Equus przewalskii. Next base: position 73,658,998 of record NC_091846.1, read on the forward strand.
TTCTCCCATTTCCACATGAAGATTTAAAGGCCTCACGTTATACTGTGCTCAGGGAAGACGGAGGCTAGAATGAGGCCTCCCACTCCTTTCTTGAATCTGACAAGTGCCACATGTTGGAACTAATATGCTATTCTGTTCTTATCTTCCAGAACTCACATGTCTCAGAAAACCAGCACACGGCACAAAAACAACCTGGATTCTGGCCACGTCTGAAGAGCTAAGCCAGCCTTTAGTTCCTGCTGTAGAATTTCCCGATCTGGGAGTAGAAATTCCGCACTTAAGCCGTGCTGTCATTTAGATGAGTTCCATTGTAATGGCATATCTGCAAACCAGCATTTTCTCAATAGGTCCTTGTTCCATTTGCTGCTTTCCTGAGGAAGCGTTATCAGCGTTCCGCTGCACAGTAACCTGATAAGCCTTTATTTAGTCTGCATGTATCCCTCCTGAACCTTCCCGGTGGGCCACAGGCAGCCAGGCCTTCCCCGTGTGAGTAATATTTGAGCAATGATAAAGTTCACCGCTAGCGGAGGCAGAGTAAACAAGCACCTTTTCGGCAGAAACTTAGGTTTCATGCTTTAGTAAAGCATCTCTAACAATAATGTCAGGCTCTGGAGAACTACCTATTATATGTGAGAAAGTTTGAAATCTTCTGAACTTAGCACACGCATCAATTTATATTTCACACACACACAAAATCAGCTTCTGATACAATCACGTCAGCTTAAATTAATACGTCTTAATAAGAAAGATATACTGGAAAATATGAGAAGTAAAATCTCTGAGAAGAGTCAAACTTTAAAACAAAACAAAAGAAAATCCTTTATGACTTTTCCTCATACCTAAGCTATTCGCATTTTAAGTTTATATAAACTAATGATGTTCGGAAGCATTACGGTCAACACATTTTTGTTGATTGGCACACTATTAAGATCCACATCAAAAGTTCTTAGAGACAAATATTTTATTAGTTGAAGCTCATGATATAAAATAAAAAGGTATTAGGTGAAAAATGAAAACAAGGTTTTCTGATCGAAAATTCAAACTGAGTCTTGTGGCACCTGAAGGAGCCCAGTGACTTACACTGTGGGCTTAGCAGGGTGCTCCGAGGTCACATCATGGAACAACTCACCGTGATCAAATGTTGAGAGGTCCTCACCTTCATTGTTTAAATCTCATAATAAGCAACATTCTTCTTAAAAGAGATTTCATCTGAACTTGGCCTTGAAGGGTAAGTGGTCATTTTCCAGGCTATGAAAGTGGAAGGACACCGTGGAGAGAAGGCGCCTTGAGATCGAACAGGAGAGTCCCAGAGAGAAGGATGCCTCCAGAGCACGGTCATGGCTGCGCTTCAGAGCAGCCGGTCCACTGTTGAACGAGAGTCATGTTAGGACCTGAGAGGAAAGAAGGTGGTTGGGCCAGACTTTCAAGGTCCTGTTGTGTCCTGCAACGGCGCTTTTGACTTGACTTTCTTAATATTAGAATACTCCTTTTTAATCAGAAGACCCACCTGAGAATAAAGTCAGTATCACCCGGGAAGTCGTTAGAAACACAAATCCCAGCCCACCCTATACTTACTGAGTCAGCAACTCTGGGGCTGGAGCCTCAAGAACATTTTCTAAGACTTCTAGGTGATTCTTATGCTCACTGTGAGAGAGATTGTTCATCCAGAAAGCTAGAAACAAAATAAAACAATTAAAATCCTTGCCACAGGCTCCAGTGTAGACTTACCGCTCTTTCCTCGAAGTACAAAGGTGTTTGCTTGAATGAGTCATCCAGACTTGTACCATGGAGGCGTCTACTAGACTAAAACTCCTCTGTCCTCGGGTCTGAATGCGAGGAGCCTTCCTAGGAGTTCATAATAAGGATGATGCAGAAGATATTTTAGGTTTGTCTGAAAAAGCTGTGAATATATATCTGCCTCTGTATCTACAGATAGTTAAATAAACGTGCGGGATCTAGCTCTCAGAAGAGAGAGTGATCCCTCCGACATCTTGGAAAATGGGCACTCACATTCATTCATAGGTGGTGACATCACGGAACAGTGGGGGCGCGTTTTGTTCTCTTAAATGAACTTGGGAGAGAGATCTGGAAGCTGTGTTTCTTAACAGAGCAGCGACTGGCACTTTGGCAGGTCGAGGCCTCCTTCTCAGTTTGCAGAACTGACTTGTGCAGGGAAAGGGTTTGGCCCACCCAGCTGTACCCTCTAAATTCTGACAGCACCTCCGAGCTCGTTCCATCAACACAGGCCTCCGTATGTCCAGATGCCGCAGGAGTCAGGTGGAGGGGACAGCAAAGGGGCAGCAGCACTTCCCTGACCAGACACAGCGCCCATGGGGAGACTGCAGTGGAGGAGAGGGTCAGCTGGTCTGGTCACAGGAAAATTAGAGCATAGTTTTCTCGTGCCTTGTTGCTTCACTTCTAAATGTGAAGTTTCGATCAGATAATCACTATAGCAAAGGGCACAGTACCTTTCTTGGTGCTGGGCGTTAAGTAGGACCTCAGCAAACCTTGACTGAAATGAATGGAGTTCGTGCACCCTCCCCATCTTGACTCAAAACCACAGAGGCAGTTCTGTTAAAAACAGACTCCAGGGGCTGGCTCCATGGCCTAGTGGTCAAGTTCAGCACACTCTGCTTCAGCAGCCCAGGTTCAGTTCCTGGGTGTGGACCTACAGCACTCATCAGCCATGCTGTGGCAGCATCCCACATACAAAATAGAGGAAGATTGGCACAGATGTTAGCTCAGGGCAAATCTTCCTCAGCAAAAAAAAAAAAAAAAAAAGAAAAGAAAGAAAGAAAGAAAGAAAAAGATTCAAGGTTCCAGGCACCACTGTGTCAAAGAGCTGACTACTGTTGTTTCTTTAATTTTAATTGAATGTGTGCATTACTCAAAGCCAAACAAATTAATAAAAAGAAAATGAAATAATCAAAATCTAGAAGGTAGGAAACAATAATATTTAAAAAAATAATGAAAGACAAGATCTAAGTGATTGTGTTTTCACTTTTCTGGAAACATATAAAATATTAAATAGGGACAAATAGAAAACTTGAAAATAGAGATACACATTAAAAAAAAATGCTACTGCATCTCAGACTCAGATTTTCATATGGTTCCCAAATGTTTAAGTAACACTCAATTTACGTCGTATATGAGGTGTTCCTTCAAACAGGAAAAGAGCAAAAACTCCTAGGCCGCTTTTGGGCGAATGTAATCTCACTTCCAAAATCACATGAAAAATGCGCAAGAAAGAAAAGCACAGACCCAATACATATAAGAATCTTTATCTAAAAATAATTCTACATAAAACATTAAATAACTTAATAAAGTATGGTAGCTTTTTAAAAGTATATTCAGACACATTGAAAACCGTAGTACCAACACCAATAATTAACAGTATGGTGCTATAGCAAGAACAGATAAATTGACCAATGCAGATCTACGTATATACGCAAACTAAATCTATGATGGTGTAAGGCCAGGTTGCTGAGCAGAGGGGGCAGAGAAACCTAACTCACCATGTGTGGAGAAAAATGATAACACCATATGGAAATTTGGAACTGAGGTGGCTAAAGACCCAAATGTGAATGGCAAATTATAAATTAAAATCCTACTCTACTATGATTAATAGTAAAACTGTAATGATGATGGTTATAACATTATTAATATAGGTTTGGAATTCCTAACGCCCTAAAAACACAGAGCAGAAGGTAAAAAGTCAATTTTGCCAAAATTAAGGGTTTCTGCTCAACAAAGGTCAAAATTAGGTAATTTTAAAAGACCTTTGCAATATCAAAAACTGAGAAAGCATAGATGGAGAAAGTACAGAAAAAGGAATTCAGAAACAGGAAGCCCAAAAGGCTTATATATGCATATAGAGATTCTCAAACTCACTAGTAATGAGAAAACTTAAAAATATGCAGTTGGGCCGGCCTGGTGGCACAGGGATTAAGTTCACATGTTCCACTTCGGCAGCCTGAGGTTCACCAGTTTTGATCCCAGGTGCAGACATGGCACTGCTTGGCATGCCATGCTGTGGTAGGCATCCCACATATAAAGTGGAGGAAGATGGGCACAGACATTAGCTCAGGGCCAGTCTTCCTCAGCAACAAGAGGAAGACTGGCAGGAGCAGTTAACTCAGGGCTAATCTTCCTCGGAAAAAAAAAAAAAAACAAGCAGCAATGAGCTTTGACTTCAAACACATCAGTTTGGAGATATGGGAAATTAAGAAGCTCCATGCCCTGATTGTACCAATGGAACCTCAAGATCAAGCTGGCAGCAAGGTAAAGCGTGTACAGCTCCAATATTCTACTCTGGATGATAGAGAAAATCTCACTAGTCTATGAAGATGGCCATCCTAGCATGAATCACGGCCACAGGGAACTGGAGGCATTCAAAGTGTCTGTCACAGTGGGAATGGAAAGGTCTTATATGGATGTGTGCTCATTGTCTATGATAGGACAGTGAGACACACACATATTTAATATTTGAATTAAAATGCACTAAATTCTATCAAAAGTTTTGATGGACTGACACAATTCAGGAGGCATCCCACTTGTCATTTCCTTGTAACATCTCAAAGTTTGTCTGGCTTCTCTCTGAGTGCATTTGGTTTACTTGCAGTGTATCCCTATCCAGATTTTAAGACTGATTCCACATGGCTGTGAAACCGGATTTCGTCCACCTGCTGATATCAAGGCTTGTCCACTGCAGTGACCTCCTCAGCAAAACCTCATGCTTCATTGTAATATTTTCACATGTTGTCAATCACCTCAACCCGTTGAACGTACGCACTTTCTCTTTCTTCTGCCCACTGCTGAGGAATCCTTTTACTTCTCAGCTCATTTGCATATCAGAGGTGATGGGCAGACTCTGGCACAACTCACTGATGCTTACTTCTCTAATGTACTCTAGTGACTATAAATACTCCTAATGGTAAAGGAACTAAAACTTTTTCCAAATACTATGTAATTGTATTCTTTATTTAAAGGTTTAACACATATCAACACAATGCATTCACGTTATAATATAAATTCCTAGCCAAACAGAAATGTTGCACTAACTCCAATTTTTCTCAGTGGATTGGTGGCTTGGCTGTTATAAATTACTGAGAAAGTTCCTTTTAGTTCTTCTCAAAATGTGGTCTCTGAAAGAATACCAGACCACAAACTGTTACAGAACAGTAATGATATGCATTTAGAAATTGAAATTGAGTCTGGAAACTTTTATAAAAATTTGATATTGCCAAGACACCCATTCCTTAGTGGACTCATCTCATGCAGCTGGGTAGAAACTAGTCAGGGTTTGGTTGAACCAGGCAAATTACATGTATTGCAAGCTGCAAACGTGCCATGGGCACTAGATCAGACATTATGTTGGCCCACAACAAGAGTGGTAAGAGGCTCAAATAAAAACTCTGCTCCTCCACCACAGATAATCTGGGAAACCCTGATCGCTCTGCATATGTGGTCAGGTGAAGGGTTCATTGCGATAGTAGCAAAATCCACTTTCCCATGGAAAAAGTGGGAAAAAGCCACCTCCGCCTTTGGCTGGTAGCTGCTCCTTAAGCCGCAATTGGAAAGTAGAAGGGTTACGGATAAGGCCGGAGGTTAAACGCTTACGGAAGGTAAAACCCACCTGAATATGAACTGATGGTTCTATTGATTTTTATAGATTTTTCAGAGAGAAGGCAACTCAAAAATAGCAGAATACAGCTCAGGAGCCAATTACTAAAATATCATGATAAGGTCTGTTCTAGCACCAGACTTTGGTGATTTTTTTATGTCAAGCACAAATCTGTATAAAATATGTATTATAAGGTTAAATGAGTATAGCAGAGGAGTTACCATGTGAAAAGAGTGGGGACAGTTCTCCTTTTACTGAAGACAGTTTGGCTTTGGAATAAAAGTAATTGAGAGCTGAGCCCCCACTTTCCCACTCACTATCTGTGCAATCTCTGGGGAATCACTTTCTCTACGTAATGGTTTTATCATCTATGGTATGTGGATCATTCTTTCTATTATGCATGGATGCTGTAAATAACCTGCTCCCAATATGCGTTCAATGAGCAGTAGTTTTGAAAGTTACAAATATTTCTATTTTTATGTAATTAACAGTTTCTTTATATTTCAATAAGGAACACTTTAAGGACACGACATGAAAACCTCGAATCTTTTGAGAAGCTTCTTACTTTAGTAAGAACATAATATTCTGGCTCTTTAGCTCAACTCGATCTTGTGAAAAAATTAAATCAACCATGGCAAGTTATAGATCTTGATTGTAAGCATAAAAGGAAAGAGATGTGGGAGTGAATTATGTTATAACAAATCTTCATATATTTGTTTACATATTTGTGTGTATGTTTGTGTAAAGCACATGTACATGTGTGTATGTGTGAGGGTGTGAGCATCTTGAAATCACAAGCAACCTCTATTTATGTATTTGTTGATGATGTGGGAATGAAAATGAAAAAGAAATTGTGTCTTTTTAGAAGTACAATTGTTCATAATTCACGAACACAGCAACAATTAGGCTCTGGTTTTAACATGCCAGAGTTCAAAACAATGTCATCTTTTGAGTTAGAGCTTTAGAATCAAGACTGCGTGCACTGTACACCGAGCAATAAACATCCGCAGAGGAGAAGTTTCTAATTTGGGTTTCTATGTTAGTATTCAAGGTCTCATAAGGCTGTGGAAAAGAGAGATGATAAAAATAATGTGTAATGCTTACGATTATATATTTCCCAGTTCTTACATACTTATATCATCCTAATTTCCCATCAACACTCTTGACTATATTTTTGTTATAGAAATTCTGGCATAAAAGAAACTTACAGATTCATTTAAGGACTACTGCATCTTTAGCCCATGGCACCCTAGCACGAAATTAAGGTAAGACAAATACCTGGATGGGATCTGCTAGGTAATGACGCCAATTAACATAATTAATGGGAGACAGGATTTAACAGCCATAAGAAGTGGAACTTGTCTCACTTGTTCTTGAATCGAAAGCTTCAGGTCATTTTGACCAGAACTAGATAAAAAAATATTATCAAATTAAGCAAAAGTATCCTATATGCATAAACTTTGCTGTCTCCTGGCTTGTGTACAAATTATATCCGTTCATGGAGTTTTTTTTCAAGTCCCACGTTGCCTTCTGCAATCATTGTCTCTAATTTCTTTAAAGGTGGAAAGGACTATTTTAATTATTTCATTCAATTCAACACTTTACCATTTGCTCTCATTTCTCTAGAAATCTTACACACGTGTTTGGCTAACTAAGTTCTGTGTGGAAAAATATGTTGTGGCAGGCTTTTGAATTCAGCACACACACTATAGAGTATCTGACACATGGTGGATGCATGGAAGATGAATGCTGTGAAGAAAAATATCTGTCACAGCAGAACACCCTCTATCATAGCCATTCCAGAAAGTGTGTGTCAGTGATCACTTTTCCCATAATATTTTTATGTATATGTATGTTTTGGGTGGAAAAAAAAATCACAAGTCTTACTGATATAAAATTTGGTAGTGCAGGTTTAAGAAAGGAAAATTGAGAGCCAGCCCTGATGGCCTATCAGTTAAAGTTCTATGCGCTCCACTTTGGTGGCACAAGTTTGGCTCCCGGTAATGGAACCACACCACTTGTCTATCAGTAGCCATGCTGTGGTGGTGGCTCACATAGAAAAACCAGAAGAACTTACAACTATACACAATTATGTGCCGGAACTTTGGGGGAGAGGGGGAGAGGGGAAATAAAAGGAAAAAAAGGAGGAAGATTGGCAACTGCTGCTAGCTTACAGCGAATCTTTCCCTGAAAAAAAAAAAAAAGAAAAACAGAAAGGAAAATTGCGTCATCGAATATCTTGAACTCCTACCAAGAGTTGATCACCAAAAATTTTAGTTATGACCAACAATATACACAGGACATATTAGTTAGAAATAACTACAGAAGAACGATGGTCATGGGGTAGGCTTTACCACATGGCCCATGGAAGCTCATGCTGAGACCCAAGCTAGTTTTAAGTAGTGACAGAACAAGGTCATATTTTTCATTTATCTTTGAAACACCAGTTCTTACTAGGAGGAAGAATAGGGCAGAATCCACTAAAATCCCCTAAAGAATAGGGGAGAAAGACCAGAAGATAAAGAACGGGGCAGAGTCTGCTGAAACTATGGAATGCTAGTATGCATTAAGTCCTATGTTTAATTTCCAGTTTGTTTCCTCTCCAATCCCCCCTCACCTTGAGGTCACCCTCTCTACCTTCACGTTTCCACTCATTGTACAGAACATTTAGATCTAGAAGAGATGGTGGTGGTGCTTCTGTCCAAGTCCTTTTTTTTAGCTTTTAAGAAATAAAGCAAAACACAACAGCACAAAAAATCACTTTTATAATCTGTAACTCTTACAAAAAAATTATATCTAAATATAGTGCTAAAGTACATATATTCATAGTGTATTGAGAAGTCATTCATTTATTCACTCACTCACTCAGTATTGATTTATACGTTAGTCACTATTCTACGTAATGAAGAATGAAGAAGTTTGCTGCTTCAAAAACTTGCAGTCTAGAGATAACTGGAGCATTGATCCACAGCGTAGTGAGTTTCAGGCACAATCTGGTCTGCATGTGCGTATGTGGAAAACAGGCAGGGCTTGCATTCAGCCTCAGTTATTGAATCTCAAGGGAAATAAAACCATGTTTTATCCTATAATAGCCTAAGTCTTCCATTGAAAATATAATCTCTCGGGGCTGGCCTGGTGGTGCAGCAGTTAAATTCACACATTCTGCTTCGGTGGCCCGGGGTTCACCGGTTTGGATCCTGGGTGTGGACATGGCACTGCTTGGCGAGTTGTGCTGTGGCAGGCATCCCACATATAAAGTAGAGGAAGATGGGCAAGGATGTTAGCTCAGGGCCAGTCTTCCTCAGCAAAAAGAGGAGGATTGGCAGCAGATGTTAGCTCAGGGCTAATCTTTCTCAAAAAAAAAAAAAAGAAAATATAATCTCTCAAACACCAACTCAAGTACAATGAGAGGAGTATCTATACTCAGACACTGGCTCAAACATTCTTTTGTGTATGTGTGTGAGGAAGATTGGCCCTGAGCTAACATCTGTGACAATCTTCCTCTTTTTTTTCCTCCCCCAAACCCTAGTACATAGTTGTATATCCTAGTCGTAAGTCCTAGTTCTCCTATTGTGAGATGCCACCACAGCATGGCTTGATGAGCGCTGTATAGAACTGTGCCCAGGATCTGAAGTGGTGAACCCCAGGCCACCAAAGTGGAGTGCACAAACTTAACCACTATGCCACTGGGCCGGCCCCCTCAAATATTCTTTAGTGATATTTTACAGCCTACTTGAATAGGAGCATGTGATTTGATACACGATGCACCTCATCTACATAGCCATGTGATTGAGAAAAAAACAAGCTAAGATACATTGAAGACTCAGACGAAGTAGAAAACCATTCCTTAGTAAGACGCATCTCAGAGTAACACTTATGGCCCAACCAGCAGTAAAATCCAAAATAGTTAAGGTGTGCTCATACCACACCTCCTCCGTTTCTGCATTCCTCTCCTGGCTTTGGAGGTTCCCTTTCCTCTGCTCACCTGACCTTTTTCTGACTACTCACAGCTCTCTGCTCTGGTCTTCCAGCCAGAAACATTTTTCCTTTTATGCCAAAGTAATTTCTCTCCACCAACCACTGTCAAAATTTCTATTTCCTAAATGGAAATTATATCAGGTATTTGGAGAAAGACAATCTGATTTTTGAGCCATTTCATGCTAAAACGAAGGTGACTTTGCTGTGAGCCTTAAAATATACCAAGGCATTGGTTGCATTTTAAAGAGGACGCTTGAGACCCAATCTGTTTCAACCTAGAAGAATTTTCTTAGGAAGCAAAACTATTCTGCTGCAGCGGAGACTTCTGGATTTCTTGTCTCTGCCCTGTGCAAGGCAGCACCTGGTTGGTGTGAATCTGGCCTTGCAGCTCTGCCTTAATCTGTTTAGCACACAGTGAAATGGGTATAAAAGTCCACTCTAAACTTGTTATGTTTATTCAAACTAGGTTTCATTCTTCGAAATGAAATATGAGTATAAGGCTCTTAGAAGCATTTTTAAGGAAGTCTGTATTTCTGTACAGGCTGATTCTGACCACTTGAATACCCACTGCAGGTATTCAGATCAAGGCTGTCTTTTCACATGTTGTTCAAATGCTAGCTCCTCTCACAAAGTACCCATAGATGGACTGATGCAATGATTTTTTTGATATAAAACCTAAAGTACAAGCAACAAAGCAAAAAATTAAAAGGCGGGACTAGATCAAAATAAAGCTCCTGCAGAGAAAAAGAAACAATCAATAATATTAAAGGACAACTTACAGAATGGTAAAAAAGATATTTGCAAACCATCTATCTGATAATGGATTAGTATCCAAAATATGTAAAGAATTCATACAACTCAATAGCAAAGAAACCAAATAATTCAACTGAAAAATGGGCAATATACCTGAGTAGACATTTTTTTAAAGAAGATCTACGAATGGCCAACAGATACATGAAAAAGTGGTCAACAACGATAAGCATAACAGAAATGCAAATCAAAACCGCAATGAGATATTGCCCTATATTGTTTAGAATGGTCGCAATCAAAAGACAAGAGAGAACAAATGCTGGCAAAGATGCAGAGAAAAGGGAACACTTGTGCACTTTTAGTGGGATTGTAAATTGATGTAGCCACCATGGAAAATAGTATGGAAGTTCCTCGAACAATTAAAACTAGAACTGCCATTTGATCCAGCAATTCCACTTCAGGAATATACCCAAAGAAAATGCAAAACACTATGTCAAAGAGATATCTACACCCCCACACTCATAACAGCGTTATGTACATTAGCCAAGACATGGAAACAACGTAAAGTGTCCATCAGCAGATGAATAGATGAAGAAGTTGTGGTATATACATACAATGGAACATTATTCAGCCCTGAAAAAGGGAAATCTTGCCATTTGTGACAACATGGATGGACCTTGAAGGCATTATGCTAAGTACAATAAGTCAGACAGAGAAAGACAAATATTGCATGATCTCACTTACATGTGGAATGAAAAAAAAGAAAGAAAAAAAAACACTAAACTCATAGAAAAAGAGATCAGACATGTGGTTACTAGAGGTGGGGCTTGGGAGGGAGAATTGAATGAAGATGGTCAAAAGGTACAAACTTCCAGTTATAAGATAAACAAGCTCTAGGATCGTAATATCCAACATGATGACTAGCTAATCCTGCTGTACGGAATAGAGGAAAGTTGTTAAGGGAGTAAATCCTAAGAGTCCTCGTCACAAGAAGAAAAACATATTTTTGTGTTTATATAAGATGATAGATAACTAAACTTATTGCAGTAATTATTTCACAATATATATAAGTCAAATCATTATTCTGTACACCTTAAATTTATATGGTACTTTATGTCAACTATATCTCAAACTGGAAAAATTCATTTTAAGCAACTTTTTACAAATGGAGACTTTAGAGTTTTATTCATGACACTCAATATTTTAAAGGTCTTGAATTAATAACCACAATATTAATTTCTGATAGTGAGGTGCCTACTCGTCTATGCAATTTCTCTACTGTGATAGCATATGAATTGCAGAATAAATGACGTATGTGATGCAACATCTGCAACTGTATCCTAGAATTTTCATTTAAATTATGAATATTAATAACAGCTTACCTGTACATAGTGATTACGCAGTTTTAGACAGACATCTAAGTACTTTGCATATATTAAATAATATCCTCACGCGTTCTCTCTGATGGCAGTTCTATTATTATTCCCATTTTATAGGTGACAATGAGACCCAGAATCTGTACTCAAAATTTGGTCCTTTGGTCTTGCTGACATCAATACCATCCACCGCCACATGAATTCCTATTGATGCAACGCTCCTTCAGGGATTACATTGTGAGTTTCCTCTCCTGCCCACCACGAAACCTTATGTTACCAGGAAAGTCATTTATGATTAAAAATACCTTCTCCAGTATATGTTTCCCTTAATGGTCAGCAAAATAAGGGAGCTCTATTTATTATTAAAGTCATATCCAGCAAAACGCCTAAGATAAAATATTCAGCAAATTGATTTAACAAAAATCAAATGCAGCCCTTCTGTGTGGAAGACGCTGTGCTAGATGCTGGAGGTACAGCTGAAAACAAGAGACACACCCACCTCTGCCCTCAGGAAAGTTGCATTCTACTAGACTTTTTAAAAAATCCGCAGGTATAGCAAACGATTCACACAGTCATTTGTTTTAATAATTTTTCCTCTAAGTCTTCAGCAAAGTCTATTGTGCATCTCCCAACATATTTTCTTGGCAACTATGCATTTTAGTTTATGGACATATGCTTATTAGGTTCTCATTTAGTGGCAGAGAAAAGATAATGTTTCCCCAAGACACACGGGTTTAGGACTCTCTTCATCAAGTAGGACACCTGTATCCATGATTAATCTTAGCACAGTTTAGTAAAGTTCTCTATTAAATATAACAAAATTCCAAACACTCCGGATAAATTTGGTCTGTCAAGGTTTGCTTTTCTAATCATAGATTCTGCATCTTCACTGTTGCTGTCTAACTTGTTTCCCCTTTCCACACCACACCCTTCGGAAGGAAGTCGCTGTGCGCAGCACACAGTTGAGGAGTGAGGAGTGACGCTCCATCTCCTGGAAGGTGGAGCATCTACAAAAATTATTTGGAACTCTCCCCATTTATTTATATCATTATGGACTCAAGGATATTTACTTTTTACTTTGCATTATAATCCTATACTACCTTATTTACTTTATCCTCGAGTTACTCCAGCTTTGGCCCTTAGAAGCTCTTTCAGTTGGTACCTGTGCCCTTTGACATATTCCATCAAAAAAAAGGGCAAAATATGATGATACCTTGTTTTACTTGGTTAATTTGACAAAGCAAATATAGTAGTAACTATATTTTTATACCAGCAATGTTTACAAAACCTGTGTTTTGTATAATCTCACTACAAATCACAGAGATAAGGTCAACTCACCCATTTGGCATCTCAATGAACAAATTGTAGTGAAGTTAAATGATTCCTCTCTAATTACATAGTTTTGCCTGAGAGTAAGACAACCTTAAGACAACTTTTTTTTTTTTTTTTTTAGGAAGATTAGCGCTGAGCTAACTACTGCCAATCCTCCTCTTTTTGCTGAGGAAGCCTGGCCCTGAGCTAACATCATGCCCATCTTCCTCTACGTTATATGTGGGACGCCTACCACAGCATGGCATGCCAAGCGGTGCCATGTCCGCACCTGGGATCCGAACCCGCGAACCCCGGCCGCTGAGAAGCGGAACGTGCGCACTTAACCGCTGTCGCACCGGGCCAGACCCAAGACAACTTTTTAGTTGGATTCGTTTCCCTAACATTTTATTTGAAGGAATCCTAGAAGAAAAAGGAAATAAAGCCTGTGTTTTCTTTGATTGTTATTGGATAACTATTTTCTGAATGTTTCCAAAAGTAACTACTTTCAGTATTAAATGTGTGTAAAATACATTTCCAGCTCACCAAAACCTATCAAAGCAAATGCTGAACATAATGTTCTACGGCAGTTATAGGACTAGACAAAAACTCAAAGGTTGCATAGTATTTTAAGTTGTATTAAAATTTCAAATCAAAAATAGAATATTATCTTCTTGTATTGTATTAAAAACAAAAAGCAGAGATCACTGGAAATTTTGATTTAGCTGTTATGGAACACATTCCTTATACTGAAACATCTTTTGCATCCAAAATGAGGCCATTTTACCCATTAGTGGAAAAAAAATCCATTTTTCCTTTTTTTTGGTTCATTTTCATCTCAGCAAAAATACAAATCTTGGCCAGCAGCATTTCCTGCGGCTTATTAACCAGCTGGACCTCAAGCCATCACGTCCTCTCCAGCAGCCATTAGTTCCCAGGAAACGCCCTTTGCCTTGATCCTTATTGCATAATTAAGACCATTTTGTGTTCCTTTAGTGTAACATATCAATTATTGAGGAGAAATATAATACTGGAAAAAAGTGATGACATTGCTTTATATGAAAAAGAAAATCGAGCAGTCCTAGGAGTTTATTTTAATAATTGTCCTTCAAAAGAAAACTGACATCCAAAGCAAGTTGCTAAAGATCTTATTTCAAAACTTCTACTTGCAGATAATTTGGCAAAATGGATAAATAATAAAGAAAATGACAAAGGAGATAAGTCCTCAAATAAATTGTACAGGACAGGCCCAGTCCTTTGGACCGTGAGCTGCAGCCTTTGCATATCACCCCCAAATTTGAGGAAGCAGGCAAGCTCAGCAGGCAAGAGTAATAAGCAATTTTGGTTAAGGAGAGAAAAAAACAAAAGACCCCTCTCCTCTCATTCCTTCTCTATTATAATCAATGGACTGGTTTTGCATTAGAGAGGTGAGTGGAGAAAAAGAGACTCTGTTTACTCACACACATCTTGTGCAACAACTTCTGCTGACTCACTCCTCTTTAAATCAGAGGAAGTCAGAGAGTAAGAAGCTGAAATATAGGCGATTTAATCAATTTCAATAAGATTCTTAAGAAAGTATCGGACAGAATTTTCAATACAGAAAATAGGTCTGATGGCTCTGTTATTGGAGCAGGCTCTGCTTCATGGCCATCTCACCTCGCCTCACAGTACACTGGAATCATCCACACCCAAATGTCTTCCCTCCTTCACTCCTGCTCCACAAGCATGCGCACTGGAAATGGACAGGCCCTACGTGGGCCAGAAGAACTG